>NC_053027.1:379137433-379310415 GCF_003073215.2 Triticum urartu | reverse complement strand
CAAACCAAAATTATCATAAGGGGCCAAAGAGAGTCTGCTGCACAGCACAGCTCAAACATGGGTATCCCTTGAGCACAGCTCACAATATCACTTGGGGGCTTGGTCGCGTCCGAACCATAGCAACGCCATTTGGTAGGCGAAAAGCCACAATATCATTTGGGGACTTGTGGTCACGTCTGAACCATAGGCACGCCTCTTGATCGGCCTAGTGCCACATCATCATTTGGGGGCTTGGTCGAACCCGAACCATAGCTACACCTCTTGATCGGCGTAATGCCAAAGCATCATTTGGGGACCTGGCTGACTCGAACCATAGCTACGCCTTTTTGGGGGCTTGGTCGTGTCCGACCATGGTAATGCCTCTTGATTGGCTCAAAGCCTCATTTGCAATGGTTTTATTTTTGCCTTTGCTTGAATTCTGTTCTTTTTTGTAAAAGAACTTTTACTTCTGTTGCATTTTTAAACCGACATTGTTAATCCGGTTCGACTGTCAATTACAAATTGGCAGAACACGGTCAAATCTTAATATGGAGACTATCTGCCCGGTTTGATTTTATGTTACCATCTTATTATGGAGTAAACCGGTGTTCATTAACCCGGCTTGACCTTCAACTACAAGTTGTCAGTACATGACTGATTATGATCCGGTGATTATTAACCCGGTCTGGTTTCGACTATAAGTCGCCAGCATTATATATGGTTAATCCGGTGTTTATCACAACCCGGTATGGTTTATCATAAACCAGCACAATATGGAAGGAGTTATCAGTACTCAAAATTTGGGTTATTACCTCTACTACAAAAAGTTGGTAAACCAACGATGTGATTCAATGTCACAGGTATGATATATTTCGTATTTGATTATTCTTAAGTGCAGCCTTGGTTATAAACCTGGGTTATATGTTGGGCATTATGACCCGTCCGGCGGTACACCGCCAGGACACTTTAAACTTGTTGTATGAAGAAACAGGTTGAATAAAGCATGATTATAAATCACCGGCGTTTATTACACCGGCCTGGCTTTAAGACGATAAATCGCCAGTCTAGGATGAGAAATTGTCCGGTTTTTATTAAACCGGCCTGGCTTTGGACTATAAGTCGCCAGTATATATTTGGATTGCACCATTGGAATCATGCGTTTATAAATCATTGGGTTATATTATTCAAATAGCCAAACTTGGCTGATTTTTCATTATGATATTGAATGAATAAGGTTTTCATACTGAATTATATTATCTTGAATAGCCAACATGGTTGGATTTTATTATGGTTATTAATAACCGGTATTATTGAGGTTTTCAAAGTCGCTTTAGCGCAATGGCTATTATTTTATCAAAGGATATGATTTATTCTACAATTGAAGGAATAGTCCCGAGTCGCTGCAGGCTTACAACCCGGCACTTGGGGGCTACATTATTCAAATTGAGATTACATGCAAGTCTCATGTCGCTGCAAGCATGCATCATGACACTTGGGGGCTAATGCAAAGTCATTTTTACTAGTCTTATTGAAGACCCGACTCATCATATTATAATGAGCCGGCCCTTGGGGGCTACCAATTGCTCCTGTCAACAATTCAAGGTACACAAGTTTTCATCCATAATATTGAAGGATCCATTGCTCAGTTGGTAAAGCACAAAGCTCTTAACCTTGTGGACGTGGGTTCAAGCCCTACGATGGAAGCTACATTATAAGATGTTATTTTCATTGAAGTATATATCAAGTCCCGGTTCAGTATTATCTTACTAAGCCGGCCCTTGGGGGCTACACATCACTGCTAAAATCTACATAATTATATTTACAAAGTTCCTGCTCATTATTGCATAATGACCCGGCCCTTGGGGGTTACACTGATTGAAGTTTTTATAAGCAATTACAAGTTCCAGGTTGCTGCAAGCATGACAACCCGGCACTTGGGGGCTACATATATGGAGTATTCAGTTTATATAATTGAGATGAACAAACCGGATTTCTTCAAGGTTGAAACACTTATTGGAGCAAGTCTTAAGTTATCACTATGTTCTCCTCTTAAGACTTGGGGGCTACATGTATTATGCATAAAGGAGGAACATCTTCATTTTATTAGTTTTGAGCAAATCAGGAAGATCAATTACATGACCCGGTGTTGACAACAATTATGACCCGGTGCCATCAATATTTATAAACCGGCCATTTTGGTAATATTAAACCGGCAAGTTTTACATCTTCAAACCGGCTGAATATCAGATAAGTACTTCAAGACCCATATTTCTTAAACCGGCGCTTTGGAAGCCGACTCAAGTGGATTATTCTTCACAATATTTCTTTGTGAGAAACCAATGTCAACAAATTGAGTATGAAGCTGGCTTGTTAACCCGGATTTTCTAGAAGGAGGAAATGACAAGGACTTAAGGATCATCAGATGCCGGTTTACAAGAATTCTTAACCCAGAGCACAACTTTCTTCTTGTGTTTATTTTGCAGTATAAGTTTACCATGGATAAATCCAAGCTAAACTTGGGGGGCTAATGTCGGGGATATACCCCGCGGCGTAAACCGGACGGAAGTATAACCCGGCCGGACTAGGCATTTCATTGGTAAACCGCCAGAGGATGGGCGGTTTACGTGTCTGGCGGTTTACGTGTCTAGCGGTTTACGTGTCTGGCGGTTTACGTGTCTGGCGGTTCACTGGTATGACGATTCACGAGCCTAAAGACTCATTGGTGACCCGGCGTGTGTTCCAGATGGATGAGAAGGCCCAAGGCCCAGCAGGCCGGTTTATGTTAATGGTGGGTCGGTTTAAGAGGAAAGGCATGAGGAACATTTATCTTACAAGGAGCTAAGACCTGGACTTGTATCCGGTTTGTATTAGAGATAGACTAGTCCTAATCCTAATAGGACTCTACATGTAACCCGCCCCTCCAACATATATAAGGAGGGGCAGGGCTCCCCAAAAGGGGACAAGATTCACAAGTTCCATGAGTTGGACAAGTTAGGTTTAGACAATAGCTCTCGAGATAGAGCAATCTTGTAACCGTGGTCATCATCATCAATATCAATGAAGCAGGATGTAGGCTTTTACCTCCACCGTGAGGGGCCGAACCTGGGTAAAACATCGCGTCTCTCGTCCCGCTCAACCCCTCTCAAGCTACCACATAGATGCGTTGGCCTCGCGACTAAGTCCTGACACTAAGGACATCTGCCGTGACAATTCCACGACACTTTCTGTGCTACCAAATGTCACAATGTAACTGGGTGATTATAAAGGTGCTCTACAGGTGTCTCCAAAGGTACTTGTTGGGTTGGCGTATTTCGAGATTAGGATTTGTCACTCCGATTGTCGGAGAGGTATATCTGGGCCCTCTCGGTAATGCACATCACTTAAAGCCTTGCAAGCATTGCAACTAATGAGTTAGTTGCAGGATGATGTATTACGGAACGAGTAAAGAGATTTGCCGGTAACGAGATTGAACTAGGTATTGAGATACCGATGATCGACTCTCGGGCAAGTAACATACCGATGACAAAGGGAACAATGTATGTTGTTATGCGGTCTGACCGATAAAGATCTTCGTAGAATATGTGGGAGCCAATATGAGCATCCAGGTTCCGCTATTGGTTATTGGCCGGAGACGTGTCTCGGTCATGTCTACATAGTTCTCGAACCCGTAGTGGTCCGCAACGTGCTAACGATGATGCAGTTTCGATTATATATTTTGATGTACCGAATATCTCTTGCTTCGGAGCTACATCCACTCTATGACTATCTAGCAATGCTCTTCAGATTAAGTTAACATATGGCCAAAATGATGGAATAAAGGTGTGGGAACTCCTCTCAAAGAGGAAAAGAACAATAAAGCATGTCCAAAAGCTTCCCACGCTACGAGATTCCTTCACTTATTCCATATTTAGTGATCTCAAGACACAGGTCCATTAGGCAGACAGATATCTATCGAAGCGGGTCTAGAATAGATGCTATGAGCCTCATTGTGACATGATCATGGTCAGATGAGTAATGGTCACAAAAAGCATCGCCTCACATCTTCTGCATATGACACATATCGAACTAATACTCTAGCACAACTCTCGTACTCATCCGATTATCCTAATCGGCGTCCACGCGTCTCTTGGTTACATAAGCCCACTGCCAAACCCTACTCAGTGGTCTCATGATGGAGATTCGGTCTCACTCGACGATGAGCTTTCAGATACTGGCTCTGTACCCAATATGCATTATTCTCGGTCCTGAGATATGCAATCCGGCCCCGTATTTGCAGTTTCCCAAATATCGCCTTGCCTACTGTTGTGTGGGGTGTCGCACGAAGCGGTTCCGTGCTACGACCAGACGTGTTCGCACGCATCTAACTCTCAGGTGCGAACCCCGAGTTGGACAATTCCTAACCTGTATACAGTCGGCTGTCGGGCTCCAACGGTCCCAACTTGTTCTCCCAACCTTACGCTGCTCTATGGGATAGCTGCCATCCGGGATCTTTCCAATGCTCTCACCTAGTCTAATGCTTCGATCGCAATGGAATTCGTTTTCCAAAAGTTTGAGTCTAAACCAGCTGTTAATTGTAGCGAGTGGACTTATACGCCTCCGTGTTTGTTTACATTTTTCGGGTTATTACTCACTTTGAGGATGGTTGCTCGACCGTAGGGATTGATTGATTCGCGTTCTTCGACCGAGAATTGGATAACTGTCTTGTGCTCGAATTCCCTCGTTGAGTAAACGGGTTTTTGGTTTGTGGTCTGGTAGGCTGTTGAGGCTATCTTAATTATACCTCCTCCAACCTACTTTCTCATGTTCTTATTGTGACGTGTAGATTCGCTCATCAGGAGCTTTACACACTCTACATCCATGTCTAATGGACGTCGTCGTTCCTTTCTATTGTTTTGAGTGAGGGAGCAACGGGTAGCGTCTATGTGTTGGACTTCAGTATGCTACTTTGCACATTATCCTTACATTCCTCCCGTATGTAATCTTTGTTATCTACTGCCTTCCATTGGTTGTCTTTCCGGACTTCAGATCTTACGTTCTCCACGCACATCTCTAAGTCCAGTATGAGATTAGCATGTAGCTCGAGTGTGGGGTGATTATCGCATTCTGTGTGAGCCTTTACAGAGCCTGACAGCCAATGTTCATTGAACTACACACAATTTAGTTACTTATTCGGAGAGTGTCCAGGGTTGTCTCTGTCGATTTGGCTATGGTGTCGGGTATGGGGCCTCTGAGCAAGAATTAGATGGGAGTTGTAACCACTTAGCGAGTTTTGCTCATAAGGGCAGGAGTGTCTACTTATGAAGACTACGCCCACTAGTGAGGCAATTGCCTTGGACTGGAATTCTTGCGTCGAGGCGTTATGGCCAACAGTGGTTGTGATAGACAAGGTTTGCTTTTTGGAGATTGGACCCTTGTGGGTGGTTTGTTCTTGGGCGAGGTGGGCGACCGCTTTCGTACGCGCTTGAGTTGTTCTTTCCGTGGACTCAGCTCCGATATGTCCGCGTTGGCAGTGGATGCCCTGTGTGTACTGCTCGCTAACCGTTACCCTTTGTGGGCGTTGAGGTCTCCTCAGACCGTGAGATTTTATGAGAGAATACGTACATTCCTATCCGACATCTCCACTACGTAAGGGAAAAACAAATACATCTCCGTTGTCTCCAATTGGGTGTTTTATCTGTCAATTTAGTCTTCCTTTACATTCTTGCTAGTTGCATGCTTTATTCATGTCGCTGCTCATATACTAGCTCCTTTGCATGTCTCGCCTGATATGTCTTGGTGGTGATTTGAATGTGGTAATAGTCTGGCACTTTGACGGGCGCAAGGAGATATTAGTTTGCACTTTGTCCGATAGTGTTAATCACCCCACTTATCGCCGATTATTCTTCTAGGAATCTAAACCAGTTGGTATCAGAGCTTTATAGGTTTTCAATTGCCGTGATGTCTTAATCACATTGGTAGGAAGATTTGTTGGATGTGTTACTTAGGGAGTCTTCGCCATGAGTGCCCATTCTCTGCTCGCGCAAGATATTTGTTCTTTTATGAGTGTGCAAGATGAAGATGCTTGTGTATCTTCAAATCGATCTCATTTGTTAAAATTTAAAGAAGAACAACAAAGATGTTTATATTTGTATAGCCTTGTCGCACCCCTACTATTGGATCCCTTGCATCATACAGGCCTTAGGCTCCCAAGATACATTGTTAATGGATTCGTCTGATATTCTTAAGAACTTTGAGGGCTCATATTAGAGTATTGCCCAGGACTTGGAGGGTGCTTAATGCTTTGCTATGCCGGTCTAGCCAGAGGGCTGGAAGACTTATCAATAAATTAGCGCCACGTTCATACTTTTGTTAGGTGGAAGTTTTGAGCGAACGGTTTCGAAATCATCCTTACCAAATTGGATGAAGTTCTCCATAAATCTATTGCCTTGAGTAAGATGAACTCTAGTGATCCTAGTTTTGGTAAATGTCTTCTTGAACTTGCCAATCTTAAGCATGCTAAAGGAGATGTTGGAATCATTAATGATATCATCATACTCAAAGCTATAAGAATTCATAAAAGTAACCACTTTGATCATTTATCTAATGAATTACCCTCTCTAGGAAATGATGAGTCACAAGATCATGATGAACATGAATATTATGATGATGATGATAGTGACTTCGATCTTGATGATGCAATGAGACATTTTGGTCTTATGGCAAATCTTCGGGGATATGAATCAGGAGGAAAGGAATGGGTTCTTGATAGTGGATGTACTGATCATATGACCGGAGATGAAGAGATGTTTCGTGAGCTTGCTGAAAATGACGGCCCTCGAAAATATGTCACCTTTGGTGATAATTCAAAGGGTAAAGTGGTTGGCCTTGGTAAGGTGGCCATCTCACATGATAGTTCCATTCAAAATGTCATGCTCGTTGAATCTCTTGGCTACAACTTACTTTCAGTATCTAGACTTGCTGATTTCGGTTTGAATGTCCTATTTACTGAGGTAGATTGCCAAGTATTTCGTCGAGACAATCATAAAATGGTCTTTCACGTATGTAGAGGTGATCTTTACATTGTCGATTTCTCTAAAAGGCACAACCAAAAACTTGCTTTGTGGCTAAATCCTAAGAAGGTTGTGGTTTGTGGCACATGTGCGAACGACTAGGTCCGTTGGCATCGATTACCTTGACAGCTTATATTAAGTGTTGCAATCCTCAAATCTCCTCGCGCGTAACGATAGATTCTATATTTGTGAGAATTATGATGTGCAGTGTTGTTTCATGCAGACGTAACAGGTGGGGAAAGCATCCGTGTTAAGAGCAATCAGTGACCACAGGGGCTCACTCGTTGCTGCATCGACATAGCCATTGTTTTTGGGGATCCATGCCTATCCAAGAGTTTCGGTGAAGAATTATAGTTTGTACTATCCCGATCTAAGTTTGTTATGAACTTTGACAAAGGTACATATTACTAACTACAAGAGCTTTGGGTGGAATCAGATATCATGATTTTCAAGATTATGGGTGTTCTTTCTTATGATAAATCGCAGGTCCAGAAGATCTTCAGAAACTTCGCTAGGAAAGCCCAAAATCAGTTTGATGTGAAGATCAAGAAGGTTCGAGCGACAACGGAACGGAGTTCAAGAACGCAAATGTGGATACCTTTCTTGACGAAGAAGGGATTTCACAACGAGTTCTCGGCTACGTACACACCTCAACAAAATGGAGTTGTTGAGAGGAAGAACCGGACACTCATCGAAATGGCAAGAACGATGCTTGATGAATACAAGACGCCAAAGCACTTTTGGGCAGAAGCGGTTGAGACAGCTTGTCACGCAACAAATCGCTTATATCTTCACAAGCTACTCGGCAAGACGGCATACGAGCTCCTCACCGGTAACAAGCCCAAGTTGGATACTTTCGAGTATTCGGCTCAAAGTGCTACATTCTTGATAAGCATCGTCGTCAAAGTTTGCTCCTAAATCTCAATGAAGGTTTTCTACTTGGTTATGGCTCAAACTCTCACACTTACCGTGTCTACAACAATTTCACCCGAAAGGTTGAAGAGACGGTAGATGTGAAGTTTGATGAATCTAATGGCTCGCAAGTAGAGCAATTGCCAATTGATGTAGCAGACAAAGACCCTTCAGAAGCAATTCAAGACTTGTCCATTGGCAAAATTCGTCCAACGGAGGTGAAGGAGAGTACTTCATCCGTCCAAGTGGAAGCTTCTACTTCACGACAAGGTGAACCAAGAATCAACACGGAAGCATCCACAAGTGGGACACATCAAGATGAAGAAAACGAGGAAGTACGTCAAGATGAACATCAACAACCTCCTTCTCCACCACAACAAGAGAACGACGACGTCAACAATGAAGAAGGCCAAGAAGAAGAACAAGATGAAGAAGATGTTCAACAAAGACCCAAGCAAAAGCTCTCACGAGTTTGAGCAAGAATTGCCAAAGATCATCCCGTCGAGCAAATCCTAAATGATATACAAACCGGGAGAATCACTCGCTCAAAAACTCGTTTAGCTAACTTTTGTGAAAACTATTCATTCATCTCTAGCATTGAACCTATGAAGGTTGAAGAAGCATTGGAAGATCCGGATTGGATAAACGCTATGCATGAAGAGCTACATAATTTTGAGAGAAACCAAGTTTGGACATTGGTCGAGAAGCCCGACAACAACCACAACATCATTGGTACCAAATGGGTGTTCCGCAACAAGCAAGATGAATATGGACAAGTGGTCCGCAACAAAGCACGTCTCGTCGCCCAAGGGTACACACAAGTTGAAGGTATGGACTATGGTGACACGTATGCTCCCGTTGCTAGGCTTGAGTCCATTCGCATCTTACTTGCCTATGCTAATCACTATAATATCACCTTGTACCAAATGGACATTAAAAGTGCTTTTCTAAATGGTGAAATAGAGGAGGAAGTTTATGTAAAACAACCTCCCGGCTTTATCAGTCCTAAGAAACCAAATCATGTTTACAAACTTCACAAAGCTCTTTATGGTCTTAAACAAGCTCCTAGAGCATGGTATAAATGCTTGACCAAGTTCCTTACTACAAGTGGTTTTGAAATTGGTAAAATTGATTCTACTCTTTTTACTAAAAGGGTTAATGGAGAACTATTTGTATGCCAAATTTATGTTGATGATATCATATTTGGTTCAACTAACCCTCTCTTTAGTGAAAAGTTTGGAAAGCTAATGTCAGAAAAGTTTGAGATGTCTATGATGAGTGAACTCAAATTCTTTCTCGGGTTGCAAATCAAGCAAACTAAGGAAGGTACATTTGTCTCTCAAACAAAGTATATCAAGGACTTATTCAAGAAGTTCAATATGCAAGAATGCAAAGGTATGTCTACACCCATGCCTACTAGTGGACATAATGACTTGACCAAAGATGGTGAACCGGTTGATTAAAAGGTTTATCGCTCTATGATTGGTTCATTGTTATACCTATGTGCTTCACGTCCCGATATTATGTTAAGTGTGTGCATGTGTGCACGATATCAAGCTGCTCCTAAAGATTGTCATCTTAAGGCTGTGAAAAGGATAGTGAGATATTTAATCCATACACCAAATTTTGGCATTTGGTATCCTAAGAGGTCTTCTTTTGATCTTGTTGGCTATTCCGACTCGGATTATGCCGGAGACAAGGTTGATAGAAAGTCCACTTCGGGTACTTGTCAATTTCTTGGTAGATCTCTTGTGTCTTGGTCTTCCAAGAAACAAAACTCGGTATCCTTATCCACCGCCGAAGCGGAATACATTGCCGCTGGTTCATGTTGTGCTCAATTACTTTGGATGACCCAAACTCTTAAAGATTATGGGATTTATGTGAAACATGTTCCACTGCTTTGTGACAATGAAAGTGCTATCAAAATTGGTCATAATCCTGTACAACATTCTCGAACTAAGCATATTGAAGTTCGTCATCATTTCATTCGAGATCATGTTGCTAAGGGTGACATCAATCTTAAGCATGTTCGCACCGACAAGCAATTAGCGGATATATTCACTAAACCACTTGATGAGAAAGTGTTTTGCAGGTTGAGAGGAGAATTTAACATCATTGATGCTTCAAACTTGGAGTAGAAACTCCATTGGATACATGCAAGACATGAGCTTATGACTAATCCATGATATATCTCTTATGATAACTATCTTATGTCTTGGATATATTTGCACCTTGCATGTTGTCTAACCCATGTAGGTGCTTGGTTGAATCTAATTCCATGAGATTGCGACTCACTCATATCTTGAGCAATCTCTACAAGACCAAGACTCTACACAATAGTGGTTGAAGACAAGGAAGCACAAAACCACTCAAACATATCCTTTGACAAATTCTATGTTAAGCTTCATGATTGTCATTTTTGGATACACAAGTGCTCTTCCTTGCAAGAACTAACCCATGTAGGTAGATGAACTCAAACTCCAAGTGGTGCCCCCAACTCTTGATGAACTACATCAACCTTGAGCACCCACACAAGTTCAACTACATGAGCAAGAACCACATCACCACCCAAGGTATGTCATTCCATCTTAAAGAAGCTTTACTCCAAGACATGAGTCAAAGCAACTCAACAAGATGTGAATACATCAAGATGCTTAAACGAAAAATGGTAACCCCATTTTGAGCTTAAACGATGAGTATGACCTATGATCAAGTTTACTCACTTGACTCCTAAGTCAATATACTCTAACATAGGTGACTATGTCACCGCCCAATTCTAGATGAAGTTCTCTTGTGTTCTTTTCTGAGTTATTGCATTTGTCCCTTGCATATTTGTTTCCTTCTCTTTCAAACAAAAAAAACTTCACCTAGAAACTTTCACTTTTTTCTCTTTGTTTTTGTTCTGCATATTTTTGCATCAAATTCCTTGCAAATCCTTCAGCTAATTCATTGCAAATCTTTGTGAGATCTTACTTGTCTAGTGAGCTGAGGTGACAAGTGTTTTTCTCCGTGTAAACTCGGTCTCACCGACTTGCAATTTTCGGTCCAACCGAATCTTTTCGGTGCCATCGAAATATGCCACTCGATGCCACCGACTTTGCAATCAGATAAATAGTTTGCCACTTGTTCTACATTTCTTCTGATCTAGCTCCACTCAATGAATCTTGTCCTCCACAAGCATCACAATTTTATCCTCTACTTTGTGCTGAATCTCAAGGACCAAACCTATTCGACGGATTCCAGGAAAAACCTTGTTGGAAATTGATGTCAAAGGGGGAGAGAGAGAACACATCAAAGATTGTAGGAGAGAGAGATCACATCAAGGGAGAGAAACAGTCTCAAGGACCAAACCTACAAGAGAGAAAGTATTAAGGGGGAGAGAGAGACCTCAAGGGGGAGAGAAAGTCTCAAGGATCCCAGATGTTGTTAAGGGGGAGAGAGAGATTTCCAGGGAGAGAAAATACTCAAGGATCCCAAATGCTTGATGTTCAAGAGGAGAGATGCCACATGTCTTTTTGGGGGAAAGACATGTTCATATGAACTCATTTGAATTAAGTTCTATTCATATCCTTCAGCTCTGATTTTCTGTTTCCTATCTTCTCCCAATATCCCATGTAAGATTCAGGGGGAGCAAGACACCTAAGGGAAAGAAATCAGTCAAATTCATTGCATATCTTTATTCTTGGGGACATGTTGAATTCTATGTGGTACCTTGTACTCACTCTCTACATGTCATCCCAGTCTTGGTATTCTTGTGGTTTCTTTTGTTTGCTCTGGCTAGTGGACGTACCTGTGTTATCTAACCTTGTTTGTGCAGGTTCATTCCATCCTAAGCCAACTCAAGACCACAAGGTAAGTATATGCATCAAAATCATGAGTATGAGGAGTTCTTGCTTATATACATACTGTTTGCAAGAAGGACTCATGAGCATGAAGGTATTTTCCTTGATAATATTTTGCTCTGATGCATATGGCCAAGATACATGTAACACATTGCCTACTCTGTCATGGTTATGCTCTCACATGCCTCTATATTTCATATTTACATGAGTGCATACATGTAGGGGGAGCCTATGCTTGTTACATGTCCTTCCAAAGCTTTACTTGCTGTTATTTATATCTTTATCTAAAGCTTTGATGTATGTTGCCATCAATTACCAAAAAGGGGGAGATTGAAAGCACAAGTGCTCCCTAGGTGGTTTTGATAATTGATGACAACATATCTCTTGTTGGACTAACATTTCGATCTAGTATGTTTCAGATAAGTTCAACAATGGAGTGGCATGGACTAAAGGTTGTGGGAACTCCTTCAAGATGCTAAGGACAAAGGATTGGCTAAAGCTTCAAGCTCAAGACTCTTCATTTTACATTTTAGTGATCCAAGATCACATTGAGTCCATAGGAAAAGCCAATACTATCAAGAAGGGATGAGGTGTTGCTTAATGAGCCTCTTGCTTCATGTGCTTAATGATATGCTCCAAAATCCTCAGCTACTTTCCCACTTCCACATATGACCTAAACCCTAAGCCAAACTCGGTCCTACCGATTCTTCCTATCCGGCGCCACCGAGTTTCACTTGTCATAAGCCACTGCCAAACCCTAATCAGTTCGGTCTCACCGATGGGATCTCGGTCTCATCGAGATGGGCTTGCAAACTCTCTGTTACCCATTGCAATATTCTCGGTCCCACCGAGATATGCAATCAGTCTCACCGAGTTTGCTTGACCAAATCTCAGTTTCACTTATTACCCAAATCGGTCCCACCGAGTTTGAGTAATCGGTCAAACCGAGTTTTGGATTTACCCTAACCCTAGCACATCGGTCCCACCGAGTTGATCCAGTCGGTCCCACTGAAATCACTAACGGTCACTAGGTTTACATTTTCGGTCCGACCGAGTTTATTGATTCGGTCCCACCGAGATTGGAAAACTGTGTAACGGTTGGATTTTGTGTGAAGGCTATATATACCCCTCCACCTCCTTCTCATTCAGTGAGAGAGCCATCAGAACGCACACATCATTCCAACTCTTATGTTCTGAGAGAGAACCACCTACTCATGTGTTGAGACCAAGACATTCCATTCCTACCATATGAATCTTGATCTCTAGCCTTCCCAAGTTGCTTTCCACTCAAACCCTCTTTCCACCAAATCCAAATCCTATGAGAGAGAGTTGAGTGTTGGGGAGACTATCATTTGAAGCACAAGAGCAAGGAGTTCATTACCTACACACCATTTGTTACTTCTTGGAGAGTGGTGTCTCCTAGATTGGCTAGGTGTCACTTGGGAGCCTCCGACAAGATTGTGGAGTTGAACCAAGGAGTTTGTAAGGGCAAGGAGATCACCTAATTCGTGAAGATCTACCGCTAGTGAGGCAAGTCCTGTGTGGGCATTGGCCATGGTGGGATAGACAAGGTTGCTTCTTCATGGACCCTTTGTGGGTGGTTGCTTCTTCGTGGACCCTTCGTGGGTGGAGCCCTGTGTGGACTCGCGCAACCGTTGCCCTTGGGTGGAGCCCTGTGTGGACTCGCGCAACCGTTACCCTTCGTGGGTTGAAGTCTCCATCAACGTGGATGTAGGATAGCACCACCTATCCGAACCACGGGAAAAACATCCGTGTCTTCAATTGCGTTTGAATTCTCCAAACCCTTCTCTTTACATTCTTGCAAGTTGCATGCTTTACATTCCGCTGCTCATCTACTCTTTGCATGCTTGCTTGATATGTATTGTGTGTGTTGAAATTGTGCCTAAACTCCACTTAAACCGAAAAAGCTTAAAAATTGCAACTTTAGCACTAAGTGTCTAATCACCCCCCTCTAGACACATCTACTTCTAGATCCTACAAGTGGTATCAGAGCTTTGGTCTCCATTGCCTTGGTTTAATCACCATTGGAGGAAGATGGACGTGTCTACATTAGGGAGTCTTAGACATAGAGTGCCTATTCTTGAGGGAGAGTATTTTCATGAGTGGAAAAATGAGATGCTTGTAATCTTCAATCAATATCATTTGAACAAGTATATTGCTAGCCCTTGTGCACCCCATATTGATCCTTTGCATCCCACCCTAGATGAAGACATTGACATGATTCGCAATCTTAGAACTATTGAGCTCATCATTAGAGGATTGCCCAAAATTTTGATTGCTAGTTTGCCTACTCACAATTGTGCCTATACTATATGGAAATTTCTTGAGGAACGATTTCCCGATTATTCCTTGAAAACTTTGGATGAAATTCTCCATAAATCTATTGCCTTGAGTAAGATGAACTCTAGTGATCCTAGTTTTGGTAAATGTCTTTTTGAACTTTCCAATCTTAAGCATGCTAAAGGAGATGTTGGAATCATTAATGATATCATATTCAAAGCTATAAGAATTCATAAAATTAACCACTTTGATCATTTATCTAATGAATTACCCTCTCTAGGAAATGATGAGTCACAATATCATGATGAACATGAATATTATGATGATGATGATGATGATGATGATAGTGACTTCGATCTTGATGATGCAATGAGACATTTTGGTCTTATGGCAAATCTTCGGGGATATGAATCAGGAGGAAAGGAATGGGTTCTTGATAGTGGATGTACTGATCATATGACCGGAGATGAAGAGATGTTTCGTGAGCTTGCTGAAAACAACGGCCCTCGAAAATATGTCACCTTTGGTGATAATTCAAAGGGTACAGTAGTTGGCCTTGGTAAGGTGGCCATCTCACAAGATAGTTCCATTCAAAATGTCATGCTCGTTGAATCTCTCGGCTACAACTTACTTTCAGTATCTAGACTTGCTGATTTCGGTTTGAATGTCCTATTTACTGAGGTAGATTGCCAAGTATTTCGTCGAGACAATCATAAAATGGTCTTTACGGGTATGCGTAGGTGATCTTTACATTGTTGATTTCTCTAAAAAGGCACAACCTAAAACTTTCTTTGTTGCTAAATCCTCAAAAGGTTGGTTGTGGCATAGACGACTAGGTCACGTTGGGATGAGAAACCTTGACAAGCTTATTAAAGGAAATCATATCCTTGGAGTTAACGATGTCATATTTGATAAGGATAGACTTTGAAGTGCTTGTCAAGCAGGTAAACAGGTTGGAGGAAGACATCCCGTGAAGAACATCATGACCACGAAGAGGCCACTAGAGCTACTTCACATGGATCTTTTTGGTCCCAACGCCTACAAGAGTCTCGGTGGAAATTCTTTTGGTCTAGTTATAGTTGATGATTTTTTAAGATTTACGTGGGTGTTCTTTCTTAATGACAAATTGCAGGTCCAGAAGATCTTCAGAAACTTCGCTAGGAAGGCCCAAAATCAGTTTGATGTGAAGATCAAGAAGGTTCGGAGTGACAACGGAACGGATTTCAAGAACGCAAATGTGGACACCTTTCTTGACGAAGAAGGGATTTCACACGAGTTCTCGGCTACGTACACACCTCAACAAAATGGAGTTGTTGAGAGGAAGAACCGGACGCTCATCGAAATGGCAAGAACGATGCTTGATGAATACAAGACGCCAAAGCACTTTTGGGCAGAAGCGGTTGAGACAGCTTGTCACGCAACAAATCGCTTATATCTTCACAAGCTACTCGGCAAAACGGCATACGAGCTCCTCACCGGTAACAAGCCTCAAGTTGGATACTTTCGAGTATTCGGCTCAAAGTGCTACATTCTTGATAAGCATCGTCGTTCAAAGTTTGCTCCTAAATCTCATGAAGGTTTTCTACTTGGTTATGGCTCAAACTCTCACACTTACCGTGTCTACAACAATTTCACCCGAAAGGTTGAAGAGACGGTAGATGTGAAGTTTGATGAATCTAATGGCTCGCAAGTAGAGCAATTGCCAATTGATGTAGCAGACAAAGACCCTTCAGAAGCAATTCAAGACTTGTCCATTGGCAAAATTCGTCCAACGGAGGTGAAGGAGAGTACTTCATCCGTCCAAGTGGAAGCTTCTACTTCACGACAAGGTGAACCAAGAATCAACACGGAAGCATCCACAAGTGGGACACATCAAGATGAAGAAAACGAGGAAGTACGTCAAGATGAACATCAACAACCTCCTTCTCCACCACAACAAGAGAACGACGACGTCAACAATGAAGAAGGCCAAGAAGAAGAACAAGATGAAGAAGATGTTCAACAAAGACCCAAGCAAAAGCTCTCACGAGTTTGAGCAAGAATTGCCAAAGATCATCCCGTCGAGCAAATCCTAAATGATATACAAACCGGGAGAATCACTCGCTCAAAAACTCGTTTAGCTAACTTTTGTGAAAACTATTCATTCATCTCTAGCATTGAACCTATGAAGGTTGAAGAAGCATTGGAAGATCCGGATTGGATAAACGCTATGCATGAAGAGCTACATAATTTTGAGAGAAACCAAGTTTGGACATTGGTCGAGAAGCCCGACAACAACCACAACATCATTGGTACCAAATGGGTGTTCCGCAACAAGCAAGATGAATATGGACAAGTGGTCCGCAACAAAGCACGTCTCGTCGCCCAAGGGTACACACAAGTTGAAGGTATGGACTATGGTGACACGTATGCTCCCGTTGCTAGGCTTGAGTCCATTCGCATCTTACTTGCCTATGCTAATCACTATAATATCACCTTGTACCAAATGGACATTAAAAGTGCTTTTCTAAATGGTGAAATAGAGGAGGAAGTTTATGTAAAACAACCTCCCGGCTTTATCAGTCCTAAGAAACCAAATCATGTTTACAAACTTCACAAAGCTCTTTATGGTCTTAAACAAGCTCCTAGAGCATGGTATAAATGCTTGACCAAGTTCCTTACTACAAGTGGTTTTGAAATTGGTAAAATTGATTCTACTCTTTTTACTAAAAGGGTTAATGGAGAACTATTTGTATGCCAAATTTATGTTGATGATATCATATTTGGTTCAACTAACCCTCTCTTTAGTGAAAAGTTTGGAAAGCTAATGTCAGAAAAGTTTGAGATGTCTATGATGAGTGAACTCAAATTCTTTCTCGGGTTGCAAATCAAGCAAACTAAGGAAGGTACATTTGTCTCTCAAACAAAGTATATCAAGGACTTATTCAAGAAGTTCAATATGCAAGAATGCAAAGGTATGTCTACACCCATGCCTACTAGTGGACATAATGACTTGACCAAAGATGGTGAACCGGTTGATTAAAAGGTTTATCGCTCTATGATTGGTTCATTGTTATACCTATGTGCTTCACGTCCCGATATTATGTTAAGTGTGTGCATGTGTGCACGATATCAAGCTGCTCCTAAAGATTGTCATCTTAAGGCTGTGAAAAGGATAGTGAGATATTTAATCCATACACCAAATTTTGGCATTTGGTATCCTAAGAGGTCTTCTTTTGATCTTGTTGGCTATTCTGACTCGGATTATGCCGGAGACAAGGTTGATAGAAAGTCCACTTCGGGTACTTGTCAATTTCTTGGTAGATCTCTTGTGTCTTGGTCTTCCAAGAAACAAAACTCGGTATCCTTATCCACCGCCGAAGCGGAATACATTGCCGCTGGTTCATGTTGTGCTCAATTACTTTGGATGACCCAAACTCTTAAAGATTATGGGATTTATGTGAAGCATGTTCCACTGCTTGTGACAATGAAAGTGCTATCAAAATTGGTCATAATCCTGTACAACATTCTCGAACTAAGCATATTGAAGTTCGTCATCATTTCATTCGAGATCATGTTGCTAAGGGTGACATCAATCTTAAGCATGTTCGCACCGATAAGCAATTAGCGGATATATTCACTAAACCGCTTGATGAGAAAGTGTTTTGCAGGTTGAGAGGAGAATTGAACATCATTGATGCTTCGAACTTGGAGTAGAAACTCCATTGGCTACATGCAAGACATGAGCTTATAACTATCCATGATGTATCTCTTATGATAACTATCTTATGTCTTGGATATATTTGCACCTTGCATGTTGTCTAACCCATGTAGGTGCTTGGTTGAATTTAATTCCATGAGATTGCGACTTACTCACATCTTGAGCAATCTCTACAAGTCCAAGACTCTACACAATAGTGGTTGAAGACAAGGAAGCACAAAACCATTCAAACATATCCTTGACAAACTCTATGTTAAGCTTCATGATTGACAAACTCTATGTTAAGCTTCATTTGTCATTTTTGGATACACAAGTGCTCTTCCTTGCAAGAACTAACCCATGTAGAGTGAACTCAAACTCCAAGTTGGTGCTCCCACAACTCTTGATGAACTTACATTCAACCTGAGCACCCACACAAGTTTCAACTACATGAGCAAGGAACCACATCACCACCCAAGGTATGTCATTTTCCATCTAGGAGAAGCTTTACTCCAAGACATGAGTCAAAGCAACTCAACAAGATGTGAATACATCAAGATGCTTAAACGAAAATGGTAACCCCATTGAGCTTAAACGATGAGTATGACCTATGATCAAGTGTCCTCCACTTGACTCCTAGTCAATATACTCTAACATAGGTGACTATGTCACCGCCCAATTCTTAGATGAAGTCTCTTGTGTCTTTTCTGAGTTATTGCATTTGTTCCTTGCATATTTGTTTCCTTCTCTCTCAAAAACAAAAAAAAAAAAAACTTTCATTCTTAAGAAACTTTCACTTTTCCTATTTGTTTTTGTTTCTGCATATTCTGCATCAAATTTCTTTGCAAATCCTTCAGCTAATTCATTGCAAATCTTTTGTGAGGATCTTACCGACTAGTGAGCTGAGGGTGACAAGTGTTTTTCTGTGTAAACTCGGCTTACCGACTTGCAAATTTAGGTCCAACCGATCTTTTCCGGTACCACCGAATGTGCCACTCGGGTGCCACCGACCTTTGTAATCAGAAACCATTTTTTGCCACTTGTTCTACATTTCTTCTGATCAGCTCCACTCAATGATCTTGTCTCCACAAGCATCACAATTTATCCTCTGCTTTGTGCTGAATCTCAAGGACCAAAAACCTATTCGACGGATTCCAGGAAAAACCTTCTTGGAAATTGATGTCAAAGGGGGAGGAGAGAGATCACATCAAAGCTTGTAGGAAGAGAGATCACACCAAGAGAGAAAAAAAATATTAAGGGGGGGAGAAAGTCTCAAGGATTCCAGATGTTGTTAAGGGGGAGAGAGAGATCTCCAGGGAGAGAAAAAATACTCAAGGATCCCAGATGCTTGATGTTCAAAGAGGAGAGATGCCACATGTCTTTTTGGGGGAAAGACATGTTCATATGAACTCATTTGAATTAAGTTCTATTCAGCTCTGATTTTCTGTTTCCTATCTTCTCCCAATATCCCATGTAAGATTCAGGGGGAGCAAGACACCTAAGGGAAAAGAAATCAGCCAAATTCATTGCATATCTTTATTCTTGGGGAATGTTGATCAATTGTTATCACTCTCTACAAGTCATCCAGTCTTGGCCATTCTTTGTGGTTTCTTTTGTTTGCTCTGGCTAGTGGACGTACCTGTGTTATCTAACCTTGTTTGCAGGTTCATTCATCCTAAGCAACTCGAGACCACAAGTAAGTATATGCATCAAAATCATGAGTATGAGGAGTTTCTTGCTTATGTACATACTGTTTTGCAAGAAGGACTCATGAGCATGAAGGTATTTCCTTAAATAATCTTTTGCTCTGATGCATATGGCCAAGATACATGTTAACACATTGCCTACTCTGTCATGATTATGCTCTTCACATTGCCTATTATTTCATATATTTACATTGAGTGCATACATGTAGGGGAGCCTATGCTTGCTACATGTTTCTCCAAAGCTTACTTGATGTTTCTGTATATCTTTATCTAAAGCTTTGATGTATGTGCCATCAATTACCAAAAGGGGGAGATTGAAAGCACAAGTGCTCCCTAGGTGGTTTGATAATTGATGACAACATATCTCTTGTTGGACTAACACTTTTATCCAGCATTTTTCAGATAAGTTCAACAATGGAGTGGCATGGACTAAAGGTTGTGGGAACTCCTTCAAGATGCTAAGGACAAGAGGATTGGCTAAAGCTTCAAGCTCAAGACCCTTCACTTTTACATTTTAGTGATCCAAGATCACATTGAGTCCATAGGAAAAGCCAATACTATCAAGGAGGGATGAGGTGTTGCTTAATGAGCCTCTTGCTTCATGTGCTTAATGATATGCTCCAAAATCCTCAACTACTTTCCCATATCCACATATGACCTAAACCCTAAGCCAAACTCGGTCCTACCGATTCTTCCTATCCGGCGCCACCGAGTTTCACTTGTCATAAGCCACTGCCAAACCCTAATCAGCTCGGTCTCACCGATGGGATCTCGGTCTCACCGAGATGGGCTTGCAAACTCTCTGTTACCCATTGCAATATTCTCGGTCCCACCGAGATATGCAATCGGTCCCACCGAGTTTGCTTGACCAAATCTCAGTTTCACTTATTACCCAAATCGGTCCCACCGAGTTTGAGTAATCGGTCAAACCGAGTTTTGGATTTACCCTAACCCGAATCGGTCCTACCGAGTTGCATGTCAGTCCCACCGAAATTCCTAACGGTCACTAGGTTTACATTTTCGGTCCGACCGAGTTTTATGATTCGGTCCCACCGAGATTGGAAAACCGTGTAACGGTTGGATTTTGTGTGGAGGCTATATATACCCCTCCACCTCTTTCTCATTCGAAGAGAGAGCCATCAGAACACACACATCATTCCAACTCATATGGTTCTGAGAGAGAACCACCTACTCATGTGTTGATACCAAGACATTCCATTCCTACCATATGAATCTTGATCTCTAGCCTTCCCAAGTTGCTTTCCACTCAAATCTTCTTTCCACCGAATCCAAATCCTATGAGAGAGAGTTGAGTGTTGGGGAGACTATCATTTGAAGCACAAGAGCAAGGAGTTCATTACCTACACACCATTTGTTACTTCTTGGAGAGTGGTGTCTCCTAGATTGGCCAGGTGTCACTTGGGAGCCTCCGACAAGATTGTGGAGTTGAACCAAGGAGTTTGTAAGGGCAAGGAGATCGCCTACTTCGTGAAGATCTACCGCTAGTGAGGCAAATCCTTCGTGGGCGATGGCCATGGTGGGATAGACAAGGTTGCTTCTTCGTGGACCCATTGTGGGTGGTTGCTTCTTCGTGGACCCTTCGTGGGTGGAGCCCTTCGTGGACTCGCGCAACCGTTGCCCTTGGGTGGAGACCTGTGTGGACTCGCGCAACCGTTACCCTTCGTGGGTTGAAGTCTCCATCAACGTGGATGTAGGATAGCACCACCTATCCGAACCACGGGAAAAACATCCGTGTCTCCAATTGCGTTTGATCTCTCAAAATCCTTCCCTTTACATTCTTGCAAGTTGCATGCTTTACATTCCGCTGCTCATATACTCTTTGCATGCTTGCTTGATATGTATTGTGTGTATTGAAATTGTGCCTAAACTCCACTTGAACCAAAAAGGATTAAAAATTACAACTTTAGCATGAAGTGTCTAATCACCCCCCCTTTAGACACATCTACTTCTAGATCCTACACGTAGGGTCCGCACGCTTAAAGTTTCGGTGACGATTGTATTATGCGTTTATGTGATTTGATGTACCGAAGGTAGTTCGGAGTCCCGGGTGAGATCGGGGACATGACGAGGAGTCTCGAAATGGTTGAGACGTAAAGATCGATATATTGGACGACTATATTCGGACATCGGAAAGGTTTCGAGTGATTCGGGTATATTCGGGGGTACCGGGGAGTTACGGGAATACGAGGAAGAAGTAATGGGCCTCATGGCCAAGTGGTGGAAGAGAGGAGGCAGGGCGCGCGGCCCCCTAGCCCAAACCGAATTGGACTAGGGGGCCGGCCCCCCTTTCCTCCTTTTCCTCCCTCTCCTTCCTTCTCCTTCTCCTCCTTCCTTTCCTCCTCCTAGTAGGAGTAGGAAAGGGGAGTCCTAATCCTACTAGGAGGAGCACTCCTCCTCCTGGCGCGCCCATAGAGGGCTGGCCGGCCTCCCCCTTGCTCCTTTATATATGGGGGCAGGGGGCACCTCTAGACACACAAGTTGATCTGTTGATCTCTCCCAGCCGTGTGCGGTGCCCCCCTCCACCACATTCCACCTCGGTCATATCGTAGCGGTGCTTAGGCGAAGCCCAGCGTCAGTAGCAACATCATCACCGTCACCATGCCGTCGTGTTGACGGAACTCTCCCGTGAAGCTCTGCTGGATCGGAGTACGCGGGACGTCATCGAGCTGAACATGTGCTGAACTCGGAGGTGCCGTACGTTCGGTACTTGGATCGGTTGGATCGTGAAGACGTATGACTACATCAACCATGTTGTGCTAATGCTTCCGCTTTTGGTCTATGAGGGTACGTGACAACACTCTTCCCTCTTGTTGCTATGCATCACCATGATCTTGCGTGTGCGTAGGATTTTTTTTTTGAAATTACTACGTTCCCCAACAGTGGCATCCGAGCCCAGGTTTTATGCGTTGATGTAATATGCACGAGTAGAACACAAGTGAGTTGTGGGCGATATAAGTCATACTGCTTACCAGCATGTCATACTTTGGTTCGGCGGTATTGTTGGATGAAGCGGCCCGGACCGACATTATGCGTACGCTTACGCAAGGCTGGTTTTACCGCCGTGCTATGCACACAGGTGACTAGCGGGTGTCAGTTTCTCCAACTTTAGTTGAACCGAGTGTGGCTACGCCCAGTCCTTGCGAAGGTTAAAACAGCACCAACTTGACAAACTATCGTTGTGGTTTTGATGCGTTGGCAAGAACGGTTCTTGCTAAGCCCGTAGCAGCCACGTAAAACTTGCAACAACAAAGTAGAGGACGTCTAACTTGTTTTTGCAGGGCATGTTGTGATGTGATATGGTCAAGACGTGATGAGATATAAGTTGTTGTGTAAGATGATCATGTTTTTTTGAAGTTATCGGCAACTGGCAGAAGCCTTATGGTTGTCTCTTTATTGCATAAGATGCAAGCGCCAAATAATTGCTTTACTTTACCGCTATGCGATAGCAATAGTTGCAAGAGCAATAGTTGGCAAGACAACCATGTGACGACACATTGATATAGATCAAGATGATGGAGATCATGGTATCATGCCGGTGACGATGGAAATCATGATGATGCTTTGGAGATGGAGATCAAAGGCACAAGATGATGATGGCCATATCATGTCACATATTTTGATTGCATGTGATGTTTATCTTTTATGCATCTTATTTTGCATAGTTCGATGGTAGCTTTATAAGATGATCTCTCACTAAATTTCAAGATAAAAAGTGTTCTCCCTGAGTATGCACCGTTGCCAAAGTTTGTCGTGCCCAGAAACCACGTGATGATCGGGTGTGATAAGCTCTACATCCATCTACAACGGGTGCAAGCCAGTTTTGCACACGCAGAATACTCAGGTTAAACTTGACGAGCCTAGCATATGCAGATATGGCCTCGGAACACTGAGACCGAAAGGTCGAGCGTGAATCATATAGTAGATATGATCATCATAATGATGTTCACCATTGAAAGCTACTCCATTTCACGTGATGATCGGTTATGGTTTAGTTGATTTGGATCAGGTGATCACTTAGATGATTAGACGGATGTCTATCTAAGTGGGAGTTCTTAAGTAATATGATTAATTGAACTTTAATTTATCATGAACTTAGTCCTGGTAGTATTAGCATATCTATGTTGTAGATCAATAGCTCGCGATGTTGCTCCCCGTTTAATTTTTATATGTTCCTAGAGAAAACTAAGTTGAAAAATGTTAGTAGCAATGATGCGGATTGGATCCGTGATCTGCGGATTATCCTCATTGCTGCACAAAAGGATTATGTCCTTGATGCACCGTGTAGCGACCAGACCTCAAACAGTCTGATCTCTGTGCTCCGGTGTCATCCCTGGATCAGTAATGCTGACACCACACAGTACTCGGAGGATTTATAGCAGAGTAGCAATCACACACTTATTACATGGAGTGTCTCAAGAGAGAACTTATTACAATAAACATGGCTTAAGGCCATCTAGTGACGATAACAACGGAAGGCTTGGAAGATAAGTGAGTCCATCAACTCCAACGGCATCACTGAGTATAGAACCACGACCTAAAACTCCTTAATCGTCGTCTGAAAAGTCTGCAACATTAACGTTGCAGCCCGAAAACGGGTCAGCACATGGAATATGCTGGCAAGGTAACACATAGAGAATAATGGAATGCAACAACTATACTATATGCATATTTGGCTGGTGGAAAGCTCTATGGTTACTGTTTTTGCGTAAAGCCAATTTTTCCCTACTTCAAAGGAATAAAATTAATTACTATCATGGTGGTTGTGAAACATTGAGAATGGTTGACAGCATTCTCAATCCCAATTAAGTAACATCATTAAAACCCATCAATATTAATTTTAGAGTAACATGTTGAGATTCACATGATAATCCAGGTACTAGATACTCAAGATGTCCATAACTGGGGACACGGCTAACCATGATTAGTTTGTTACACTCTGCAGAGGTTTGCGCACTTTTCCCCACAAGACTCGATCGCCTCCGTTTGGTTTCTCGCACTGCAGGGTGTTTGAGAAGACTGATGACCGAGACACAGTCTTTCATAAGCGCTAGCACCTTACGACGGGTAGACCGGTACACCTACTTTCCCCTACATCTGCTAGTCTACCACTGTAAGAGTTTGCACAACTTAGTCAACTATGCCAGAGCCCATAATGGCTTGTGGCTGCACACGGAAGTTTCTAGTATGAATAATCTCATGATCCCTTTGGGCCTGGGTGGCGGTCCAAGAAAAACAGGCAAGTCCTGGTAACCCCAGGTGCCTCAATCCACCCAGATGTGTGTTAGGTTGCCACCTTAGATAAACCCTTAATTATCAATCTCACATATGTCATGGATATCACTCACCCAATCCACGTCTACTAGCATAGCATGGCATAATAAGCAAACGTAGAAGTAACTCCCAAAGGTTTGATAAGAAACGGGTAATAGGTACTACCTCATCTACTTCCCATCCCACAATTTAATTAGATCCTAATCATGCAATGTGTGAGGATTGATCTAATGCAATAAAACTGGGTTGTAGAAAATGTATGATCAAAGTGTTACTTGCCTTGCTGATGATCCGCGAAACCTAGAGATTCGAAGTAATAAGCGGCGCACTCCGGGTATTCTATCGCAGACAAACAACAAGCATACAATAAGTACTCATCTAATGCACAGGTAAAACTCAAATAGAAGATCTAACCAGAAAGTTCAACTTAAGAACCCTGGTTGGCAAAAAGAATCAAATCGAACGAAGCAAAAGAAATCAAACGGTGAAAGAAAACAACTTCGTTCTAGTAATCTGGATCTAGGGCAAATTTTACAGTAGCAAAAACTTGTTTAAGTTGATTATTCGGAAAGAGGGTTTCGAGACGAAACTCCAGGCGCTTGAATCGCCTGATTCCGATAAACGAGCGAAAAGTTATACTAAAACGAAAATCGGATCAGAAATTGCAATCAGAAAATAACCGCGGAAAAATC
This sequence comes from Triticum urartu, assembly GCF_003073215.2. Classification (NCBI taxonomy): domain Eukaryota; kingdom Viridiplantae; phylum Streptophyta; class Magnoliopsida; order Poales; family Poaceae; genus Triticum; species Triticum urartu. Next base: position 379,284,963 of record NC_053027.1, on the reverse strand, counting down.
CGACGAAAAAGAAAAACGACGAACATAATTTTTTTAAAAAGAAAACTGCATGGAAAACGAGGCGGCGGCGAACCTCGAAAGGCGCGCACTCCGGCGGCGGCGGCCTGGGGCTAGGGTTAGGGTTCGGTTCGGTGGGCTGGCTCTCTCCCTCGGGCGCTATATAAAGGCCCCCGGCCGGCGGTGTCCAGGCCGAATACGGCCCGTAGTCGGTTCACGTTTTTTTTTAAAATCCGCTCGGAAGAAAAATAAAAAGAAATACTAAACGGACTCCAAAAATCACGAAATAAATTTTGCAGGGTTCCTAAAATCAAGCCCGATAAAGTGAACATTTATCTGGGCCCAAACTACAACTTTGAAAAACGCGCATTTTTCCTAAATTCAAATAAAAAATACCGAAAAACTCCGAAATATAACTTATTTGATTTTTTCATTAAATCCTCAATATTTCTATATTTTGGGAAAGTCATTTTATTCCCTCTCTCATATTTTTGAAATAGAAATAATTGATGATAAAATAAATAAAATCAAATGATCCTGTTTACATAATTTGAGAAAACTCAAATACGTAAATAACGAAATCCCCAACTCTCTCCGTGGGTCCTTGAGTTGCTTAAGATTTTCTAGGATCAAAACCAAAAGCAAAATAAAATATGATATGCATGATGACCTAATGTATAACATTCCAAATTGAAAATTTGGGATGTTACACACCGCTAGGTGACAGACCTATTGCAGGAGCAGATGCAGACGTCCTGAACGTTTGGCTAGCTCAATATGATGACTACTTGATAGTTTAGTGCACCATGCTTAACAGCTTAGAATCGGGACTTCAAAGACGTTTTGAACGCCATGGAGCATATAAGATGTTCCAAGAGTTGAAATTGGTATTTCATACTTATGCCCGTGTCGAGAGGTGTGAGACCTCTGACAGTACTTTGCCTACAAGATGGAGGAGAATAGCTCAACCAATGAGCATGTGCTCAGATTGTCTGAGTACTACAATTGCTTGAATCAAGTGGGAGTTAATCTTCCAGATAAGAGAGTAATTGACAAAGTTCTCTAGTCACTATCACCGAGTTACTAGAACTTACTGATGAACTATAATATGCAAGGGATGACAAAAGTAATTCCCAAGCTCTTCATGATGCTGAAATCGATGAAGGTAGAAATCAAGAAAAGCATCAAGTGTTGATGGTTTACAAAGACCACTAGTTTCAAAAAGGGCAAAGGGAAGAAAGGGAACTTCAAGAAGAATGGCAAGCAAGTTGCTGCTCAAGTGAAGAAGCCCAATTCTGGACCTAAGCCTGAGACTGAGTGCTTCTACTGCAAAGGGACTGGTCACTAGAAGCGGAACTGCCCGAAGTATTTGGCGGATAAGAAGGATGGTGAGGTGAACAAAGGAATATTGGATATACATGTTATTGATGTGTACTTTACTAGTGTTTATAGCAACCCCTCGGTATTTGATACTAGTTCAGTTGCTAAGAGTAGTAACTTGAAACAAGAGTTGCAGAATGAACATAGACTAGTTAAGGGTGAAGTGACGATGTGCGTTGGAAGTAGTTCCAAGAATGATATGATCATCATCGCACACTCCCTATACTTTCGGGATTAGTGTTGAACCTAAATAAGTGTAATTTGGTGTTTGCGTTGAGCATGAATATGATTTGATCATGTTTATTGCAATACGGTTATTCATTTAAGTAAGAGAATAAATTGTTGTTCTGTTTACATGAATAAAACATTATATGGTTACACACCCAATGAAAATGCTTCGTTGGATCTCGATCATAGTGATACACATATTCATAATATTGAAGCCAAAATATGCAAAGTTAATAATGATAATGCAACTTATTTGTGGCACTGCCGTTTAGGTCATATTGGTGTAAAGCGCATGAAGGAAATCCATGCTGATGGGCTTTTGGAATCACTTGATTATGAATTAGCTGATGCTTGCGAACCATGCCTCATGGGCAAAGATGACTAAGACTCCGTTCTCTAGAACAATGGAGCGGGCAACTGACTTATTGGATATAATACATACTGATGTATGAGGTCCGATGAGTGTTGAGGCTCGTGGCGGGTATCGTTATTTTCTGACCTTCACAAATGATTTGAGCAGATATGGGTATATCTACTTAAAGAAACATAAGTCCAAAACATTTGAAAAGTTCAAAGAATTTCAGAGTGAAGTAGAAAATCAACGTAACAAGAAAATAAAGTTTCTATGATCTGATCGCAGAGAATAATATTTGAGTTACGAGTTTGGTCTTCAATTAAAACAATGTGGAATAGTTTCACAAACTCATGCCACCTAGAACACCACAGCGTAACGGTGTGTCCGAACGTCATAACCGTACTTTATTTGATATAGTGCAATTTATGATGTCTCTTACCGATTTACCACTATCGTTTTGTGGTTATGCATTAGAGACAACTACATTCACGTTAAATAGGGCACCATCAAAATCTGTTGAGACGACGCCTTATGAACTGTGGTTTGGTAAGAAACCAAAGTTTGGCAAGGGAGTACAATAGTGATCTAGGAGTAGATCACTGGACATTGGTCAAAATTATCCTTAGTGGAATAAGGATATGTTTCTCGATTATGGAGGTGACAAAAGGTTCGTCGTAAAAGGTTACGATGATGCAAGTTTTGACACTGATCCAGATGACTCAAAGTATCAATCTGGATACATATTGAAAGTGGGAGCAATTAGTTAGAGTAGCTTAGTGCAGAGCATTGTTGACATAGAAATTTGCAAAATACTTACGGATCTGAATGTGGCAGACCCGTTGACTAAACTTCTCTCACAAGCAAAACATGATCACACCTTAGTACTCTTTGGGCGTTAATCACATAGTGATGTGAACTAGATTATTGAATCTAGTAAACCCTTTGGGTGTTGGTCACATGACGATGTGAACTATGGGTGTTAATCACATGGTGATGTGAACTATTGATGTTAAATCACATGGCGATGTGAACTAGATTATTGACTCTAGTGCAAGTGGGAGACTGAAAGGAAATATACCCTAGAGGCAATAATAAAGTTATTATTTATTTCCTTATTTCATGATAAATGTTTATTATTCATGCTAGAATTGTATTAACCGGAAACATAATACATGTGTGAATACATAGACAAATAGAGTGTCACTAGTATGCCTCTACTTGACTAGCTCGTTGAATCAAAGATGGTTAAGTTTCCTAGCCATAGACATGAGTTTTCATTTGATTAATGGCGTCACATCATTAGAGAATGATGTGATTGATTTGACCCATTCCATCAGCATAGCACTTGATCGTTTAGTTTGTTGCTATTGCTTTCTTCATGACTTATACATGTTCCTATGACTATGAGATTATGCAACTCCCGTTTTCCGGAGGAACACTTTGTGTGCTACCAAATGTCACAACGTAACTGGGTGATTATAAAGGTGCTCTATAGGTGTCTCCAAAGGTACTTGTTGGGTTGGCGTATTTCGAGATTAGGATTTGTCACTCCGATTGTCGGAGAGGTATATCTGGGCCCTCACGATAATGTACATCACTTAAAGCCTTGCAAACATTGCAACTAATGAGTTAGTTGCGGGATGATGTATTACGGAATGAGTAAAGAGACTTGCCGGTAATGAGATTGAACTAGGTATTGGGATATCGACGATCGAATCTCGGGCAAGTAACATACCGATGACAAAGGGAACAACGTATGTTGTTATGCGGTCTGACCGATAAAGATCTTCGTAGAATACGTGGGAGCCAATATGAGCATCCAGGTTCCGCTATTGGTTATTGGCCGGAGACGTGTCTCGGTCATGTCTACATAGTTCTTGAACCCATAGGATCCGCACGCTTAAAGTTTCGGTGACGATTGTATTATGAGTTTATGTGATTTGATGTACCAAAGGTAGTTCGGAGTCCCGGATGAGATCGGGGACATGACGAGGAGTCTCGAAATGGTCGACATGTAAAGATCGATATATTGGACGACTATATTCGGACATCGGAAAGGTTCCGAGTGATTCGGGTATTTTCGGGGGTACCGGGGAGTTACGGGGATACGAGGAAGAAATAATGGGCCTCATGGGCCAAGTGGTGGAAGAGAGGAGGCAGGGCGCGCGGCCCCCTAGCCCAAACCGAATTGGACTAGGGGGCCGGCCCCCCTTTCCTCCCTTTCCTCCCTCTCCTTCCTTCTCCTTCTCCTCCTTCCTTTCCTCCTCCTAGTAGGAGTAGGAAAGGGGAGTCCTACTACTACTAGGAGGAGGACTCCTCCTCCTGGCGCGCCCATAGAGGGCCGGCCGGCCTCCCCCCTTGCTCCTTTATATACGGGGGCAAGGGGGCACCTCTAGACACACAAGTTGATCTGTTGATCTCTCCCAGCCGTGTGTGGTGCCCCCTCCACCATATTCCACCTCGGTCATATCGTAGCGGTGCTTAGGCGAAGCCCTACGTCGGTAGCAACATCATCACCGTCACCATGCCGTCGTGCTGACGGAACTCTCCCGTGAAGCTCCGCTGGATCGGAGTTCGCGGGACTTCATCGAGCTGAACGTGTGCTGAACTCGGAGGTGCCGTACGTTCGGTACTTGGATTGCTCAGATGGTGAAGACGTACGAGTACATCAACCGCGTTGTGCTAACGCTTCCGCTTTCGGTCTACGAGGGTACGTAGACAACACTCTCCCCTTTCATTGCTATGCATCACCATGATCTTGCGTGTGCGTAGGAATTTTTTTGAAATTACTACGTTCCCCAATAGTGGCATCCGAGCCCAGGTTTTATGCATTGATGTAATATGCACGAGTAGAACACAAGTGAGTTGTGGGCGATATAAGTCATACTGCTTACCAGCATGTCATACTTTGGTTCGGCGGTATTGTTGGATGAAGCGGCCCGGACCGACATTACACGTACGCTTACACAAGACTGGTTTTACCGCCGTGCTATGCACACAGGTGACTAGCGGGTGTCAGTTTCTCCAACTTTAGTTGATCCGAGTGTGGCTACGCCCGGTCCTTGCGAAGGTTAAAACAACACCAACTTGACAAACTATCGTTGTGGTTTTGATGCGTAGGTAAGAAAGGTTCTTGCTAAGCCCGTAGCAGCCACGTAAAACTTGCAACAACAAAGTAGAGGACGTCTAACTTGTTTTTGCAGGGCATGTTGTGATGTGATATGGTCAAGACGTGATGACATATAAGTTGTTTTGTAAGATGATCATGTTTTGTTGAAGTTATCGGCAACTGGCAGAAGCCTTATGGTTGTCTCTTTATTGCATAAGATGCAAGCGCCAAATAATTGCTTTACTTTATCGCTATGCGATAGCAATAGTTGCAAGAGCAATAGTTGGCGAGACGACCATGTGATGAAACATTGATATAGATCAAAATGATGGAGATCATGGTGTCATGCCGGTGACGATGGAAATCATGACGATGCTTTGGAGATGGAGATCAAAGGCACAAGATGATGGCCATATCATGTCACATATTCTGATAGCATGTGATGTTTATATTTTATGCATCTTATTTTGCTTAGTTCGACGGTAGCTTTATAAGATGATCTCTCACTAAATTTCAAGATAAAAAGTGTTCTCCCTGAGTATGCACCGTTGCCAAAGTTCGTCGTGCCCAGACACCACGTGATGATCGGGTGTGATAAGCTCTACGTCCATCTACAACGGGTGCAAGCCAGTTTTGCACACGCAGAATACTCAGGTTAAACTTGACGAGCCTAGCATATGCAGATATGGCCTCAGAACACTGAGACCGAAAGGTCGAGCATGAATCATATAGTAGATATGATCAACATAATGATGTTCACCATTGAAAGCTACTCCATTTCACGTGATGATCGGTTATGGTTTAGTTGATTTGGATCACGTGATCACTTAGATGATTAGAGGGATGTCTATCTAAGTGGGAGTTCTTAAGTAATATGATTAATTGAACTTTAATTTATCATGAACTTAGTCCTGGTAGTATTAGCATATCTATGTTGTAGATCAATAGCTCACAATGTTGCTCCCCGTTTAATTTTTATAGGTTCCTAGAGAAAACTAAGTTGAAAAATGTTAGTCGCAATGTTGCGGATAGGATCCGTGATCTGAGGATTATCCTCATTGCTGCACAGAAGGATTATGTCCTTGATGCTCCGCTAGGTGATAGACCTATTACAGGAGCAGATGCAGACGTTCTGAACGTTTGGCTAGCTCAATATGATGACTACTTGATAGTTTAGTGCACCATGCTTAACGGCTTAGAATCGGGACTTCAAAGACGTTTTGAACGGCATGGAGCATATAAGATGTTCCAAGAGTTGAAATTGGTATTTCATACTCATGCCCATGTCGAGAGGTATGAGACCTCTGACAGTACTTTGCCTACAAGATGGAGGAGAATAGCTCAACCAATGAGCATGTGCTCAGATTGTCTGAGTACTACTATTTCTTGATTCAAGTGGGAGTTAATCTTCCAGATAAGAGAGTAATTGACAAAGTTCTCTAGTCACTATCACCGAGTTACTAGAACTTATTGATGAACTATAATATGCAAGGGATGACAAAAGTAATTCCCAAGCTCTTCGTGATGCTGAAATCGACGAAGGTAGAAATCAAGAAAAGCATCAAGTGTTGATGCTTGACAAAGACCACTAGTTTCAAAAAGGGCAAAGGGAAGAAAGGGAAATTCAAGAAGAACGGCAAGCAAGTTGCTGCTCAAGTGAAGAAGCCCAAGTCTGGACCTAAGCCTAAGACTGAGTGCTTCTACTGCAAAGGGACTGGTCACTAGAAGCGGAACTGCCCGAAGTATTTGGCGGATAAGAAGGATGGCGAGGTGAACAAAGGTATATTGGATATACATGTTATTGATGTGTACTTTACTAGTGTTTATAGCAACCCCTCGGTATTTGATACTAGTTCAGTTGCTAAGAGTAGTAACTTGAAATAAGAGTTGCAGAATGAACATAGACTAGTTAAGGGTGAAGTGATGATGTGTGTTGGAAGTAGTTCCAAGAATGATATGATCATCATCGCACACTCCGTATACTTTCGGGATTAGTGTTGAACCTAAATAAGTGTAATTTGGTGTTTGCGTTGAGCATGAATATGATTTGATCATGTTTATTGCAATACGGTTATTCATTCAAGTAAGAGAATAAATTGTTGTTCTGTTTACATGAATAAAACATTATATGGTTACACACCCAATGAAAATGGTTCGTTGGATCTCGATCATAGTGATACACATATTCATAATATTGAAGCCAAAAGATGCAAAGTTAATAATAATAATGCCACTTATTTGTGGCACTGCCGTTTAGGTCATATTGGTGTAAAGCGCATGAAGAAAATCCATGCTGATGGGCTTTTGGAATCACTTGATTATGAATTAGTTGATGCTTGCGAACCATGCCTCATGGGCAAAGATGACTAAGACTCTGTTCTCTAGAACAATGGAGCGAGCAACTGACTTATTGTATTTAATACATACTGATGTATGAGGTCCGATGAGTGTTGAGGCTCGCGGCGGGTATCGTTATTTTCTGACCTTCACAAATGATTTGAGCAGATATGGGTATATCTACTTAAAGAAACATAAGTCTGAAACATTTGAAAAGTTCAAAGAATTTCAGAGTGAAGTAGAAAATCAACGTAACAAGAACATAAAGTTTCTACGATCTGATCGCAGAGGCGAATATTTGAGTTACGAGTTTGGTCTTCAATTAAAACAATGTGGAATAGTTTCACAAACTCATGCCACCTGGAACACCACAGCGTAATGGTGTGTCCGAACGTCATAACCATACTTTATTAGATATAGTGCAATCTATGATGTCTCTTACCGATTTACCACTATCGTTTTGGGGTTATGCATTAGAGACAACTACATTCATGTTAAATAGGGCACCATCGAAATCTGTTGAGATGACGCCTTATGAACTGTGGTTTGGCAAGAAACCGAAGTTGTCATTTCTTAAAGTTTGAGGTTGCAATGCTTATGTGAAAAAGTTTCAACCTGATAAGCTCAAACCCAAATCGGAGAAGTAAATTTTCATAGGATACCCAAAAGAAAATGTTGGGTACACCTTCTATCACAGATCCGAAGGCAAGATATTCATTGCTGAGAATGGATCCTTTCTAGAGAAGGAGTTTCTCTTGAAAGAAGTGAGTGGGAGGAAAGTAGAACTTGACGAGGTAACTGTACCTGCTCCCTTATTGGAAAGTAGTTCATCACAGAAATCTGTTCCCGTGACTACTACACCAATTAGTGAGGAAGCTAATGATGATGATCATGTAACTTCAGATCAAGTTACTACCGAACCTCGTAGGTAAACCAGAGTGAGATCCGCACCAGAGTGGTACGATAATCCTGTTCTGGAGGTCATGACCATGACGAACCTACGAACTATGAGGAAGCGATGCTGAGCCCAGATTCCACGAAATGGCTTGAGGCCATAAAATCTGAGATGGGATCCATGTATGAGAACAAAGTGTGGACTTTGGTTGACTTGCCCGATGATCTGCAAGCCATAGAAAATAAATGGATCTTCAAGAGGAAGACGGACGCTGATAGTAGTGTTACTATCTACAAAGTTAGAATTGTCGCAAAAGGTTTTCGACAAGTTCAAGGTGTTGACTACGATGAGAGTTTCTCACTCGTATCTATGCTTAAGTTTGTCCGAATCATGTTAGCAATTACCGCATTTTATGAAATCTGGCAAATGGATAAACAAAACTGCATTCCTTAATGGATTTATTAAAGAAGAGTTGTATACGATGCAACCAAAAGGTTTTGTCAATCCTAAAGGTGCTAACAAAATATGCAAGCTCCAGTGATCCATCTATGGACTGGTGCAAGCATCTCGGAGTTGGAATATACGCTTTGATAAGTTGATCAAAGCATATAGTTTTATACAGACTTGCGGTGAAGCCTGTATTTACAAGAAAGTGAGTGGGAGCACTACAACATTTCTAATAAGTATATGTGAATGACATATTGTTGATCGGAAATAATGTAGAATTATTCTGCAAAGCATAAAGGAGTGTTTGAAAGGAGTTTTTCAAAGAAAGACCTCGGTGAAGCTGCTTACATATTGAGCATCAAGATCTATAGAGATAGATCAAGACGCTTGATAAGTTTTTCAATGAGTACATACCTTGACAAGATTTTGAAGTAGTTCAAAATGGAACAGTCAAAAAGGAGTTCTTGCCTGTGTTACAAGGTGTGAAGTTGAGTAAGACTCAAAACTCGACCAGGCAGAAGATAGAGAGAAAATGGAAGTCATTCCCTATGCCTCAACCATAGGTTCTATAAAGTATGCCATGATGTGTACCAGACATATTGTATACCCTGCCCTGAGTTTGGCAAGGGAGTACAATAGTGATCTAGGAGTATCACTGGACATTGGTCAAAATTATCCTTAGTGGAATAAGGATATGTTTCTCGATTATGGAGGTGACAAAAGGTTCGTCGTAAAAGGTTATGGCGATGCAAGTTTTGACACTGATCCAGATGACTCAAAGTCTCAATCCGGATACATATTGAAAGTGGGAGCAATTATTTAGAGTATCTTAGTGCAGAGCATTGTTGACATAGAAATTTGCAAAATACTAACGGATCTGAATGTGGCAGACCCGTTGACTAAACTTCTCTCACAAGCAAAACATGATCACACCTTAGTACTCTTTGGGCGTTAATCACATAGCGATGTGAACTAGATTATTGAATCTAGTAAACCCTCTGGGTGTTGGTCACATGACGATGTGAACTATGGGTGTTAATCACATGGTGATGTGAACTATTGATGTTAAATCACATGGCGATGTGAACTAGATTATTGACTCTAGTGCAAGTGGGAGACTGAAAGGAAATATACCCTAGAGGCAATAATAAAGTTATTATTTATTTCCTTATTTCATGATAAATGTTTATTATTCATGCTAGAATTGTATTAACCGGAAACATAATACATGTGTGAATACATAGACAAATAGAGTGTCACTAGTATGCCTCTACTTGACTAGCTCATTGAATCAAAGATGGTTAAGTTTCCTAGCCATAGACATGAGTTGTCATTTGATTAACGGGGTCACATCATTAGAGAATGATGTGATTCATTTGACCCATTCCGTTAGCATAGCACTTGATCGTTTAGTTTGTTGCTATTGCTTTCTTCATGACTTATACATGTTCCTATGACTATGAGATTATGCAACTCCCGTTTACCGGAGGAACACTTTGTGTGCTACCAAATGTCACAATGTAACTGGGTGATTATAAAGGTGCTCTACAGGTGTCTCCAAAGGTACTTGTTGGGTTGGCGTATTTCGAGATTAGGATTTGTCACTCCGATTGTTGGAGAGGTATATCTGGGCCCTCTCGGTAATGCACATCACTTAAAGCCTTGCAAGCATTGAAACTAATGAGTTAGTTGTGGGATGATGTATTACGGAACGAGTAAAGAGACTTGCCGGTAACGAGATTGAATCTCGGGCAAGTAACATACCGATGACAAAGGGAACAACGTATGTTGTTATGCGGTCTGACCGATAAAGATCTTTGTAGAATATGTGGGAGCCAATATGAGCATCCAGGTTCCGCTGTTGGTTATTGGCCAGAGACGTGTCTCGGTCATGTCTACATAGTTCTCGAACCCGTAGGGTCCGCACGCTTAAAGTTTCGGTGACGGTTGTATTATGAGTTTATGTGATTTGATGTACCGAAGGTAGTTCGGAGTCCCGGATGAGATCGGGGACATGACGAGGAGTCTCAAAATGGTCGAGACGTAAAGATCAATATATTGGACAACTATATTCGGACATCAGAAAGGTTCCGAGTGATTCGGGTATTTTCGAGGGTACCGGGAAGTTACGGGAATACGAGGAAGAAGTAATGGGCCTCATGGGCCAAGTGGTCGAAAAGAGGAGGCAGGGCGCGCGCCCCCCTAGCCCAAACCGAATTGGACTAGGGGGCCGGCCCCCCTTTCCTCCCTTTCCTCCCTTTCCTCCCTCTCCTTCCTTCTCCTTCTCCTCCTTCCTTTCCTCCTCCTAGTAGGAGTAGGAAAGGGGAGTCCTACTACTACTAGGAGGAGGACTCCTCCTCCTGGCGCGCCCATAGAGGACCGGCCGGCCTCCCCCTTGCTCCTTTATATACGGGGACAGGGGGGCACCTCTAGATACACAAGTTGATCTGTTGATCTCTCCCAGCCGTGTGCGGTGCCCCCCTAAACCATATTCCACCTCGGTCATATCGTAGCGGTGCTTAGGCGAAGCCCTGCGTCGGTAGCAACATCATCACCGTCACCACGCCGTCGTGCTGACGGAACTCTCCCGTGAAGCTCTGCTGGATCAGAGTTCGCGGGACGTCATCGAGCTGAACGTGTGCTGAACTCGGAGGTGTCGTACGTTCGGTACTTGGATTGGTCGGATTGTGAAGATGTACGACTACATCAACCGCGTTGTTCTAACGCTTCCGCTTTCGGTCTACGAGGGTACGTGGACAACACTCTCCCCTCTCGTTGCTATGCATCACCATGATCTTGCGTGTGCGTAGGAATTTTTTTGAAATTACTACATTCCCCAACAGGTATATGGTGGGTGTATGATACCGGCGAAAGGTGTGCGGTATGAGAGAGGCTAGCAAAGGTGGAAGGGTGATAGTGCGTATACTCCATGGACTCAACATTATTCATAAAGAACTCATATACTTATTGCGAAAATCTACAAGTTATCAAAGCAAAGTATTACGTGCATGCTCCTTGGGGGATAGATTGGCAGGGAAAGACCATCGCTCGTCCCCAACCGCCACTCATAAAGAAGACAATCAATAAATAAATCATGCTCTGACTTCATCACATAACGGTTCACCATATGTGCATGTTACGGGAATCACAAGCTTCAACACAAGTATTTCTCAAATTCACAACTACTCAACTAGCATGACTTTAATATCACCATCTCCATATCTCAAAACAATTATCAAGTATCAAACTTATCATAGTATTCAACACACTCATAAAAGAATTTTTTATTCTTGAATACCTAGCATATTAGGATTTTAAGCAAATTACCATGCTATTAAGACTCTCAAAATAATCTAAGTGAAGCATGAGAGATCAATAGTTTCTATAAAACAAATCCACCACCGCGCTCTAAAAGATATAAGCGAAGCACATAGAGTATTCTAACAAATTCCAAATCATGTATGGCTCTCTCAAAAGGTGTGTACAGCAAGGATGATTGTGGTAAACTAAAAGGTAAAGACTCAAATCATACAAGACGCTCCAAGCAAAACACATATTATGTGGTGAATAAAAATATAGCTCCAAGTAAAGTTACCAATAGAAGTAGACGAAAGAGGGGATGCCTTCCGGGGCATCCCCAAGCTTTGGCTTTTAGGTGTCCTTAGATTATCTTGGGGGTGACATGGGCATCCCCAATCTTAGGCTCTTTCCACTCCTTGTTCCATAATCCATCAAATCTTTACCCAAAACTTGAAAACTTCACAACACAAAACTTAAAGTAGAAAATCTCGTGAGCTCCGTTAGCAAAAGAAAATAAAAGACCACTTCAAGGTACTATAATGAACTCATTATTTATTTATATTGGTGTTATACCTACTGTATTCAAACTTCTCTATGGTTTATAAATTATTTTACTAGCCATAGATTCATCAAAATAAGCAAACAACACACGAAAAACAGAATCTGTCAGAAACAGAACAGTGTGTAGTAATCTGTAGCTAGCGCAAGATCTGGAACCCCCAAAATTCTAAAATAAATTGCCGGACGTGAGGAATTTATCTATTAATCATCTGCAAAAATAATTAACTAAATATAACTTTCCAAATAAGAATGACAGCAGTTCTCGTGAGCGCTAAAGTTTCTGTTTTTTTTATAGCAAGTTCAACAAGACTTTCCCCAAGTCTTCCCAACGGTTCTACTTAGCACAAACACTAATTAAACACAAAAAACACAACCAAAACAGAGTCTAGATAAATTATTTATTACTAAACAGGAGCAGAAATCAAGGAATAAAAATAAAATTGGGTTGCCTCCCAACAAGCGCTATCGTTTAACGCCCCTAGCTAGGCATAACAAGCAAGAATAGATCTAGGTATTGCCATCTTTGGTAGGCAATCCATAAGTGTCTCTCATAATAGATTCATAAGGTAATTTAATTTTCTTTCTAGGCAAGTGTTCCATGCCTTTCCTTAATGGAAATTGGAATCTAATATTTCCTTCCTTCATATCAATAATTGCACCAATCGTTCTAAGGAAAGGTCTATCAAGAATAATAGGAAATGAAGGATTGCAATCTATGTCAAGAACAATAAAATCTATGGGCACATAATTTCTATTTGCAACAATAAGAACATCATTAATTCTTCCCATAGGTTTCTTAATAGTGGAATCCGCAAGGTGCAAGTTTAGAGAGCAATCATCAAAATCACGGAAACCTAACAAATCTATACTACTATTAAAAGAGCAAACATAAACTCCTCTAGAGCTACACAACAAACTGTACACGGGATAATCAGGACCTTCCGATTAAATTAAATCAAACATATCCTATCATCCATATTATGTCAATGGTCAGCCAAACAGATCAACGTCTCAGATTAGATGTTCTGCCAAGCAGATGCTATCGTCTCCCAATTCTCCGCGCTCTGCATCCCTCGATCCCACGGCCCACCCTGCCTGATTTACGGAACAAAATTAGTGCATGATCTCCCTCGCTCGCATGATTCCCTTAATTACGGAAACAACCGAAGATTTTTCTTGTTTCTCTCCACTTCTGTCTCCCAAAAATAACTGCTCCCTCCCCTCGCCCGCTCACCTCTCCCCACGGCCGCGTCGTGTCCACCGCCGCCCCATGTGACGCAGGCGGGGATTTCCTCCCAAGTTCCCCTCTTCTCCCTCTTCACCATCCCACACGATAAGCGGGCAGCAGAGGACGAAAATGGCGACCACCATCTCTCTCCTCTAACTCGCCCCGCTATGACTCACCCACCGCCGCCTCCTCTCCCCCACCCCCGGCAGGCCTCACGCTTCGATACGCTTGCCTCGAAGGACGCAACCGCCTCAACCGTCTCCGGGCACGGAGTGGGCGCGGGAAGTAGGCTGCTCTTGGTGCTCGACCGGGCGCTCACGGACGAGGAGCAAGACTGTCGCGAGTGCGCCCAGGTGCAACACAAGGGCATCGAGGCGGACATCCTGCTGCTTTCTCCACCCCCTCGCCGTCGCCTCTCCGAATCTTCCTCTGGCCTGGGGACATCCTGCTGCTGTCTCCACCCCGTCCAGTCATCGTTCGACCTTCTTATCTCCTCCCTCCCTTTGAGGTATGCATGAGCAGCTAGATGGGTTGTTTCTTCTCATCCATTGCAGCCTCAATTCTCTTTATTGTTAAATCAAATCGATCAATTCCAGTAGGGTAGGGATGGGTCCTTCACACGATTTCTATGCCAGATCCGCCCCTGGGTGTATTGTCCATGGTAGGATCATGCATGTTGTTGTGTTCCTTGATTCCATCTTCTGGATGATATGTGTATGATTGGTTCGCTGTCTTATCTTGTGTGGTCGCAAATTCCAGGGATCTTTTACAATGGATGATGCGTGATAGATTGGTGCTTTTTATTATGGTAATACTAATAATTACTACTGTGCATCTGAATACCCTCATGCGTACAATTGTTGTATGTTTCAGAAAAATACCAACTATTTGATTTCCTCCTGATTAGCAACTAAATTGATGTGTTATATGTATTATCATCAATTCGTCATTTTGATAGATAGATTATAACACCGCTGCTCTTTGTAGATTTTGAATGAAGGAGAGAAGTTGAACCATTGGGAAGAGAAAAGCGGCCGCTAGGCCACCCCCTAGGAAGTGGATGGACAAACTCGATACGGTCTTTTCCTGCCCATTCTGCAATCATGGGAGCAGCGCTGAATGCCGGATGCTAGTACCATCTTCACGTATTTTTACTATTAGTTGGTTGATACTAGACGTTTATCTATCCATTCAAAATTGTGACTGGCCTTCATTTTTCTTCAATGATACGAAGAACCTGATTGGTGAGGCTAATTGTCAAATCTGCCAGGAAAGCTTCAGCACCACTGCAAAGAAGTTCAACCTACCACATTATTTTCTTGTTAATGTATTTTAATTAAGCTATCTTATCTTAAGTGAATTGTTCTGGCGAGGGTCAAGAACTATCCTGGGCAATGTTAAATATATATAACAATGCATATTTGCCCTGTTCCGCATGGAGTAAAATTTAGCATAGCATTACAGTTATGTTGGAACCTTCTGAATTTCGTAGAAACACAAGCTGCTAGCATAGTGGTGTGTAGCCGTGTAGGGGGAGGCCTGGAGCAGACAGATGATTGTATTGCCGGGGCAGATATGAGGCACATCTGTAGGCAGGAGACTGTAGGCAAGGGCACATGGCAGTGTAGCGACATGGCCGGTGGCTTGCTGCTGTTGTGAGTGGGCTACCTAGAAGATGAACATGAAGAATATGGTGCCAGCAATGGCAAAGGGGAAGGCGGGGAGTGGTAACGTGAAAGGTGTATCTCCTTTTGAATTTCTGTATTTGTGTACGTTAGTAGAGGAAAACGATAGTGTGCCACTCTGGAACAATAGTGTGATATTAGTGATCTTTTCATGCCGTAAATTGCAGATTTAATAAGTCACTTCGGCTTAATTTTTTATTGTTATCTTAGTACTATTTTCATGCTGTAAATTTCAGATTTGACAAGGCACTTTGGCTTAATATTTTTTATGGTTGTATTTTAGAGAAATATTGAGGTGTGAAGTTTGTATACGAGATATCGATGCTCCACAACATGTGTATTGTTGCGTAACTCTTGGCTCTCTACATCAGCCTTCAATCACATGAAGGTACACCCCGGTGCTGGTATGTACATAAACTAAGTGCAAACGTGTAATCTATATGTATTCTTTTCAATGCTAATTTGATATTTGGCTTTCCAAACTAACCTTGCAATTTAGTTAGAAATGATAAAGTTCTTCAGAAACCCCTTGAAACATTCTCCAGCAAAAGCAAATAAAGGGCATTGAAGTTCCTTTTTAATACGAGCCTCAAACTTATTGTATTCTGAAATCTGAATATGTTCCCATTATTGCATCATTTAGCTATTCTTTATTACACCATCCAGTAATGTTTCCTTTGTGCTTTCACTGAATTAAGAACATAGTTTTTATAGCTTATCTATGCAGGTATATTCTAACATTGTGTAGACAACATGTCTCCTTGGTACTACTTATTAAAGTTTGATGGATTATGGTTGGAATGTGATGCTTATCTGCTCATTTTGTTTTTTACAGTTTGTGATCACATCATATTTGAGGTGTATTTATAACAATCACATAAATGGAAGGTTGCAGGACGATTTTGGAAATGTCAATGGCGTCAACAAAGACATCAGACAAGAGGTAAACGCTTTTCTATGTTTACCCTCTACTATTAGATTGTACTGTTGAAATTGATTTTGCGTCCCAAATATGGTGAGTAGAATCTCACCTTATATTTGTTGATTACATGTGTTGCACACTGTTCTATATGTATCGGCTCCCCTATCCATCCGGGGAGGGTATGCTCTTCTAATTATTATGATGATTTCCACATGTAGTAATGCTACTCTCAATGTTTTTTGCGTAACAATCTGACTATTTTGTATTGAAAACTTCGTAGTGGTTCTTCCAGTTAAGTTGAGCTTAAGACGTAGTGATTCTGGTTTGAAATTTCCTAAATGCATTTTCCAATACAAATTTCCTAAATGCATTTTCCAATACAAAATTTCTTTTTCCAGATATGGACTCTTTTGCTAAGAAATAGGCCAATCTGCATTCAAAGTTAAATAAAATATATGGCCTTCTATTGATAGATGGAATTACACACTTATGGATTGTGGATTTTATTTTACTTATAGAAATAGCGAAACTGAATATTCTGTTTGCAACACGGTTATCATATATTCTAATTTAGACACAAGTGATGATACAACAATGCTCTTCGCCAAATTCTAATACAAGCGAGCATAGCTTAGCTTGGGACCATGCCCGTGCAACAGTTATTGTCATCTTCATGCCCTATATAAGTTGCTTCTGTTGTGCATAGAAGACAAAGATGCCATCAACAGCAGCGACACACATAGTGAGGTCATTGCCAGACAGGATTTTGCTTTGAGCTGCTTGGAGACATCCAGCGTCGTTGTATTCCTGCTTCATTGCCCTGTTTTTACACTGAAAATCTGAACATATGTAGTTGATTTCCAATATTCGATCGTACAACAATACTTCTTGACTTGGTTATTTGTACATAGTACAAGCTTGAATATTGAAAAAAAATTGTGCATTACTTTGTATGTGCATTTGCACACATGCATATGATAATTCACGTCAGATTTGTTATGTGCTCTGTTTGCCACCAAAGTTAAGTGCACCTCCTTATTTTCAGATTATGATTTGAAGTCTTGTTTGAATAGCCCTATTTGTATTTGGTGGATTGTATCTATATACCATGTTAACAATAGATGTAACCTCATTTATTTTCACATTAATATTAAATGCCTCTTCAGTATATCAAAACGATCTTTCTCTATGAGGAGCCTGCAGTTTGTGATGTTGAAATTTTTCTTTGGGAAAATACACTACAGAAAAAACATTCTATGCTGAGCACCCTGCAAAGGCAGATATGTACTCGGCATAGTATTTGTTCGGTGTAAAACTCTATGAAGTGCACTTGGCATACACCTAGCATGGTGTTTACTGAATGTATTTATTGGTTTTTGAAAGGAATGTTAAGATTCTTATGTTCAACTATAATTTATTTCTGAAAGCTCATTCTAGAATACTTATATATAGATTCCCATTTATGAACATTTTTTAAAAATTATACTAGGACATGGATTTTAAATTTTGGGTACTTTGAGCATATTCACATTTATATTTGATGAGGGACATGTGCGTGCACGTGCATGGTTACTAGTCACACAAAGTTTTTGGAATCGTGGAAACACTAGCACCCAAATCACATAAAGCATAGCATTCATGATCTTTAATTTTAATTTTAATAGTTTTCTAGGGATAGCAACTTCCAATTCAAGTTTTTCTTCATAAGATTGCATCAAGGCATCAACAATATGTTTAATAAACGCTTTATTTTGACTATAAGCGTGAGGAGAATTTAGCACGGATTGCAACAAGGAAATACAATCAATCAAAGAGAAATTTTCATAATTAAATTCCTTGAAATCCATAATAGTGGGTTTAGCAACATCTAGGGTTTTAATTTCTTCAATCCCACTTTTATCAAATTTAGCATCAAGATCAACAAATTCCGAATTCTTGGAATGCCTTCTAGGTAAAGGTGGATCATATTCAGTCCCATCATTATCAAGATTAATATTGCAAAACAAAGATTTAATAGGGGACACATCAATAACTTTTAGATCTTCATCTTTATTTTCATAGCAATCCGGTTTAGCGGCCATCTTATTAACTAAGGTAGCCTGCCTATCCGAAATTTCAGCAGTTAATTTCTCAAGATGAGCAATTTGGGATCTTAAACCATCGAATTCTTTAGACATATCATCAAGCTCTTTATTCATAAAACTTTTCTGTTCTTTAAGCTCGTTTCTGAAGAAACTATTATGTTCAAATTGCAAGACCATGAAACTCCTGACATTGCTTTCGATCTCTTCTAACCTTTTAAGGTGAAGGTCACCAAATTTAGGTAGAGCCATTGTGACAAGCAAGCAAACTAACACACAAGCAAACAAAAAGCAAGCGGGCAAAAAGAGGCAAATAGAGAAAGAGAGGGAGGATAGAGAGAGAGAGGGCAAATAAAACGGCAAGGGTGAAGTGGGGGAGAGGAAAATGGCAAATAATGTAATGCGGGAGATAAGGGTGTGTGATGGGTACTTGGTATGTTGACTTTTGCGTAGACCTCCCCGGCAACGGCGCCAGAAATCCTTCTTGCTACCTCTTGAGCACTGCGTTGGTTTTCCCCGAAGAGGAAGGGATGATGCAGCAAAGTAGCGTAAATATTTCCCTCAGTTTTTGAGAACCAAGGTATGAATCCAGTAGGAGGCTACGCGCGAGTCCCTTGTACCTGCACAAAACAAATAAATCCTCGCAACCAACGCAAATAGGGGTTGTCAATCCCTATAAGGCCACTTACGAGAGTGAGATCTGATAGATATGATAAGATAATATTTTTGGTATTTTTATGATAAAGATGCAAAGTAAAATAAAGGCAAAGTAAATAGCAAAGGAAATAACTAGTAGTAGGAGATTAATATGATGAAGATAGACCCGGGGGCCATAGGTTTCACTAGTGGCTTCTCTCGAGAGCATAAGTATTCTACGGTGGGTGAACAAATTACTGTTGAGCAATTGACAGAATTGAGCATAGTTATGAGAATATCTAGGTATGATCATGTATATAGGCATCACGTCCGAGACAAGTAGACCGACTCCTGCCTGCATCTACTACTATTACTCCACTCATCGACCGCTATCTGCATGCATCTAGAGTATTATGTTAAAAACAGAGTAACACCTTAAGCAAGATGACATGATGTAGAGGGATAGACTCATGCAATATGAAGAAAACCCCATCTTGTTATCCTCGATGGCAACAATACAATATGTGCCTTGCTGCCCCTACTGTCAGTGGGAAAGGACACCGCAACATTGAACCCTAAGCTAAGCACTTCTCCCATTGCAAGAAAGATCAATCTAGTAGGCCAAACCAAACTGATAATTCGAAGAGAATTGCAAAGATAACCAATCATACATAAAATAATTCAGAGAAGATTCAAATATTATTCATAGATAGAATTGACCATAAACCCACAATTCATCGGTCTCAACAAACACACCGCAAAAAGAAGATTACATCGAATAGTTCTCCACAAGAAAGGGGGAGAACATTGTATTGAGATCCAAAAAGAGAGAAGAAGCCATCTAGCTACTAATATGGACCCGTAGGTCTGAGGTAAACTACTCACACTTCATCAGAGGGGCTATGCTGTTGATGTAGAAGCCCTCCGTGATCGATGCCCCCTCCGGCGGAGCTCCGGAACAGGCCCCAAGATGGGATCTCATGGATACAGAAAGTTGCGGCAGTGGAATTAGGTTTTTGGCTCCGTATCTGATCATTTGGGGGTACATAGGTATATATAGGAGGAAGGAGTACGTCGGTGGAGCAACAGGGGGCCCACGAGGGTGGAGGGCGCGCCTGGGGTAGGCCGGCGCGCCCCCCTACCTCGTGGCCTCCTCTTTTCTTTCTTGACGTAGGGTCCAAGTCTCCCGGATCATAATCTTCCTAAAAATCACGTTCGCGAAGGTTTCATTCCGTTTGGACTCCGTTTGATATTCCTTTTCTTCGAAACCCTAAAACAGGCAAAAAACAGCAATTCTGGGCTGGGCCTCCGGTTAATAGGTTAGTCCCAAAAATAATATAAAAGTGGATAATAAAGCCCAATAATGTCCAAAACAGTAGATAATATAGCATGGAGCAATCCAAAATTATGGATACGGTGGAGACGTATCATTTCTCCCCCTCTACTCTCTTGTAATGAATTGAGTTTTCCCTTTGAAGTTATCTTATTGGATTGATTCTTTAAGGATTTGAGAACACTTGATGTATGTCTTGCCGTGCTTATCTGTGGTGACAATGGGATATCACGCGATCCACTTGATGTATGTTTTGGTGATCAACTTGCGGGTTCCGCCCATGAACCTATGCATAGGGGTTGGCACACGTTTTCGTCTTGACTCTCCGGTAGAAACTTTGGGGCACTCTTTGAAGTACTTTGTGTTGGTTGAATAGATGAATCTGAGATTGTGTGATGCATATCATATAATCATACCCACGGATACTTGAGGTGACATTGGAGTATCTAGGTGACATTAGGGTTTTGGTTGATTTGTGTCTTAAGGTGTTATTCTAGTACGAACTCTATGATAGATTGATCCGAAAGAATAACTTTGAGGTGGTTTCGTACCCTACCATAATCTCTTCGTTTGTTCTCCACTATTAGTGACTTTGGAGTGACTCTTTGTTGCATGTTGAGGGATAGTTATATGATCCAATTATGTTATTATTGTTGAGAGAACTTGCACTAGTGAAAGTATGAAACCTAGGCCTTGTTTCAACACATTGAAATACTGTTTATGCTCACTTTTATCATTAGTTACCTTGCTGTTTTTATATTTTCAGATTACGAATACCCATATCTATCATCCATATTGCACTTGTATCACCATCTCTTCGCCGAACTAGTGCACCTATACAATTTACCATTGTATTGGGTGTGTTGGGGGCACAAGAGACTCTTTGTTATTTGGTTGCAGGGTTGTTTGAGAGAGACCATCTTCATCCTACGCCTCCCATGGATTGATAAACCTTAGGTCATCCACTTGAGGGAAATTTGCTACTGTCCTACAAACCTCTGCACTTGGAGGCCCAACAACGTCTACAAGAAGAAGGTTGTGTAGTAGACATCAAGCTCTTTTCTGGTGCCGTTGCCGAGGAGGATAGGTAAGCAGCACTAACACCCCGTCAACTAAGCTCTTTTCTGGCGCCGTTGCCGGGGAGGTGAGTGCTTGAAGGTATATCTTTAGATCTTGCAATCGAATCTTTTTTGTTTCTTGTTTTAGCACTAGTTTAGTCTATAAAAGAAAACTACAGAAAAATGGAATTGAGTTTACCTCATACACTTCATCTTTTTAATATCTTTCGTGAGTATGATGGGAAGGAAAATTGTGCCAAAGTGTTAGAAGAAGAATGCATTAAAATGTTTGGCACTAAATCTTTGAATGATGAGCATGATTGCAATGTTGTTAGTATGAACTCCGTGAATATCCATAGTACTAATGATGATTGCACTAGTTATGATGAAAATGTCTCCTATAAACATGTCAATTTTTGTGGAGTGCATTGGGTTTGCAAGTACACACCGAATAGGGAAGATAGATATTGCAAGAGGCATAAGCATTTAGAAACTAAATGGTTGCAAGAAAGGCTAAACGTTAGTGCTGAAAATTTGAAATATATTAGCCATACTTGTGAACTCTGCAATGAACATGGTCATTTAAATATCAAATGCAAATTGTTTCATCATCGAATCGTGTCCAAAAATTGTGATGACTTGATTTACCTTGCACATAATAATGAACTTAGTCTGGTTTTGGGTTATAAAGAATTGAAACGTCAAACTGAGTTTATTCCAGAATATAACCTCGAGAAATTCCTCGATATTCATCTAGAAGAAATTTATATGTATTGTGCGGTGAATTGCATTGAAAATCCTTATATTGCCAATTACATAAAGAAAAGAAAACAAATAGAAGATGAAGAGAATAGTAATGAAAGGGAAGAGACTTCCCAATATCCTCCTATTATTTTTTATGATGAATCAGGTAACGAGGAGGAGTCTTCTATTCAACCAATATCATTAATAAGGTGCTCCAAAAAGAGGGTTGATCCCACACATGATGTGAAAAAGAAAAAGAAAAGACAGAGAAGCAAAGGTAGAAAGGTATCCCTCCCAAATGATGTTGCTCCTATTACTCATTGTGATGATGATAATTGCTATACTATTGGTGCTATCCATACTATTAATGATGAAAGCGATTATGCTTATGATATGAAAAGGCCCAAGCTTGGGGATGCTATGTTTGATGAAGATGATGTTTTTGATAATATATTTGCTGCAATTAATGTCAGTACCAAGCTTGGGGAAGCTATGTTTAATGAAGATGATATTTGTAGTCTCCCAAGTTTTGATATGCAAATTTATTATGATGATAGCATGCCTCCTACTTATGATGATTATATTGAGGAAAGTGGGTTTGGAAGAGTGTCAAATTTAGGAAGTAATGATACCGCTATTTTGGAGGATGTTGAATCTTATTGTGATAATTATGAAAGTGGATTTGGAGAGGTCATGACTTTATTTAGTAATGATTCCACTATCTTGGAAGAGGTTTCAATCGATTATGATGAGAACAAAGTTGCTACTTATGATAATTATTGTGATGATACATATGATATAAAAAGTAGTGATGATTATATTTATAAAACTTGTCATGATTATGATTACCCTTTTTCTGAACATTACTTTTTTTAATGTGGAAACAATTTATAGTATTCGAGTCTCTTATGATACTCCCACTATTCCGATTGAGAAGAATTTTACTTATGTAGAGAGTAGTAAATTTTCTATGCTTGTAGATCATGAAAAGAATTATTTAGGTGCTTGTTATATTGTTGAGTTCATTCATGATGCTACTGAAAATTATTATGAGGGAGGAACATATGCTTGTAGGAATTGCAATAATATCAAGTTTCCTCTCTATGTGTTAAAAGTTTTAAAGTTATGCTTGTTTTGCTTTCCTATGCTAGTTGATTGTTGTTCCCATAAGTTGTTTGCTCACAAAATCCCTATTCATAGTAAGAGGGTTAGAATTAAATGTGCTAGTCATATTCTTCATGATGCTCTCTTTATGTTTCAATTCTTATCTTTTATGTGAGCATCATTGAAATCATCATGCCTAGCTAGGGGTGTTAAACGATAGCGCTTGTTGGGAGGCAACCCAATTTTATTTTTGTTCCTTTTTAGTAATAAATAATTCATCTAGACTCTGTTATGGTTGTTTTTTTCTTTAATTAGTGGTTGTGCTAAGTAGAACCTTTGGGAAGACTTGGGGAAAGTGTTTGCGATCTTGCTGTAAAAAACAGAAACTTTAGCGCTCACGAGAATTGCTGCCATTTTTTATTGGAAAGTGATATTTAGTTAATTATTTTTGAAGATGATTAATAGATAAATTCCTCAGGTCCACCAATTTATCTGAGAATTTTATGAGTTTCAGAAGTGGTCGAAACCTACAGATTACTACAGACTGTTCTGTTTTTGACAGATTCTGTTTTCATCGTGTTGTTTGCTTATTTTGATGAATCTATGAGTAGTATAGGAGGGTATGAACCATAGAGAAGTTGGAATACAGTATATATTACACCAGTATGAATTTGGAATGAGTTCATTACAGTACCTTATGATGGTGATTTGCTTTCTTATACTAACGGAGCTTACGAGTTTTCTGTTAAGTTTTGTGTTGTGAAGTTTTCAGGTTTTGGGTAAAGATTCGATGGACTATGGAATAAGGAGGGGCAAGAGCCTAAGCTTGGGTATGCCCAAGGCACCCCAAGGTAATATTCAAGGACAACCAAAAGCCTAAGCTTGGGGATGCCCCGGAAGGCATCCCCTCTTTCGTCTTCGTTCATCGGTAACTTTACTTGGAGCTATATTTTTATTCACCACATGATATGTGTTTTGCTTGGAGCATCAATTTATTTTGTTAGGATTTGCTTGATGTTATTTAGAACAATGTTTTTCATACTTTATTTCAATAAAAGTGGCATTGATAGCCTTTACTATGCATATTTAACAAGTCTTCATGTTGCTGTTTGAAAACAAAAAGTTTACCACTGTTGCAAAAATTCCCTAGAAAAGTAAGAATGTGATAAAATGTTGAAACCTTTTGCATAATAAGCTCTGATAAATTTAATACAGTGGTAATTTTCTTTCATAATTTTTGGAGGTAGGCAAGTATGGGTCTTTCTGCACTCTTTACAGACTTTCCTGTTTAGGCAGATTGCTGTTATGTTTGCATTGTTTGCATATGTTTGCTTATTTAATGATTCTATTTGAGGATAGGACTATTAAATATGCAAAGGCATTTAGTATGCAATGTTGAATAATAATTTTAGTGATTTGCTACAGTAGAGTATGATAAGGTTTTTGCATTGGTTTATGCTAACTTATCTCACGAGTCCTTGTTGAGTTTTGTGTGGATGAAGCTTTTGAGACTTAGGGAGACCGTGATATGAGAGGAATTAAGGAGACAAAAAATATCAAGCTTGGGGATTCCCGAGGAATACCAAGATAATATTTCAAGAAGTCTCAAGCGTCTAAGCTTGGGGATGCCCCGGTTGGCATCCCACCTTTCTTCTTCAACAACTATCGGTTAGTATCGGTTGATCCTAAGTTTTTGCTTCTTCACATGATGTTTGCCATTCTTAGAATGACATTTTATTTTGCTTTGCTTGCTGTTTGAATAAAATATCAAGATCTGAAATCATTAAATGAGAGAGAGAGTCTTCACATAGCTACATAATTATTTAACTACTCATTGATCTTCACTTATATCTTTTTGGAGTAGTTTGTCATTTACTCCTGTGCTTCACTTATATCCTATGAGTAAATAGTTGAATGAGCGAATATCATAAATCTGAAATTATATATGTTTCATATGCTTATCCCATGGGGAGTGATGACTTCACATATAAGATGTAGAGGTGGTAAATTTATTGAAGGTTAGCAAACATTGTATTGGTCACTTGAACAATTCATGAAAGAATATTGAAGGAAAAGAGATTTCACATATAAATATACTATCTCGGACATCTTTTGTTGTTGTGAGCACTCATTAAAATATGACATGCTAAAAGGTTGATGTTGGACAAGGAAGACAACGTAATGGGTTATGTTTTCTTATATCTGAAATAAAGTATATTGTCATGGATCATCCAACATGTTGAGCTTGCCTTTCCCCCTCATGCTAGCCAAATTCTTCGCACCAAGTAGAGATACTACTTGTGCTTCCTAACATCCCTTAAACCAGTATTTCCATGAGAGTCCACCATACCTACCTATGGATTCAGTAAGATCCTTCAAGTAAGTTGTCATCGGTGCATGCAATAAAAATTGCTCTCTAAATATGTATGATCTTTTAGTGTGGAGAAAATAAGCTTTATATGATCGTGTGATATGGAAGCAATAAAAGCGACGGACTGCATAATAAAGGTCCCTATCACAGGGGATAATAAAGTGACCGTTCTTTTGCATTAAGATTTTATGCATCCAACTATAAAAGCGCACGGCAACCTCTGCTTCCCTCTGCGAAGGGCCTATCTTTACTTTTATCTTCTACCCTTATGCAAGAGTCATGGTGATCTTCACCTTTCCTTTTTACATTTTATCCTTTGGCAAGCACATTGTGTTGGAAAGATTCTGATATATATATATCCAATTGGATGTAAGGCTTCATGAACTATTATTGTTGACATTACCCTTGAGGTAAAAGGTTGGGAGGCGAATCTATAAGCCCCTATCTTTCTCTGTGTCTGATTAAAACTTTGAACCCATAAATATCGCGTGAGTGTTAGCATTTGTGAAAGACTACATGATAGTTGAGTATGTGGGGTTTGCTAGATCAAAGCTCTGACATAGACTCTTCCTAAAAATAAGATGAATTGTAATTGTTTGATGACTGATAACACGGTTTGTTAGTTTTCAAGAAAGTTTATGATCTATACTTTAACATGTGAATAGTTTGTTACTTGATCATGAGAAGCTTTATGAGATGAGCTATTGTTATGACATATAATGATGGTAGAAAAGGTGATTGAAATTATCATTGATCAAACTTGTGCACCTGCTAGCATTCACACTTCATAAATTATTTCTTTTATCATTTACATACTCATGGACGAGCAAGAATTAAGCTTGGGGATGCTGATACGTCTCCAACGTATCTATAATTTATGAAGTATTCATGCTATTATATTATCTGTTTTGGATGTTTATGGACTTTATTATACACTTTTATATTATTTTTCGGGACTAACCTATTAACCTAGAGCCCAGTGCCAGTGCCAGTTTCTGTTTTTTCCTTGTTTTAGAGTATCGCAGAAAAGGAAAATCAAACGGAGTCCAATTGATCTGAAACTTCACGGAACTTATTTTTGGACCATAAGAAGCCCACAGAGTATCGTAGATGGACCAGGAGAGTCCCGGGCTGCCCACGAGGGTCGGGGGCGCGCCCACCCCCCTGGGCGCGCCCCCTCCCTCGTGGACAGCCCGGAGGTCCACCAACGTACTTCTTCCTCCCACATATACCCATATACCCTAAAAACTTCGGGGAGCAGAATAGATCGGGAGTTCCGCCGCCAGAAGCCTCCGTAGCCACCGAAAACCAATCTAAACCCTTTCTGGCACACTGTCGGAGGGGGGAATCCCTCTCTGGTGGCCATCTTCATCATCCCGGTGCTCTCCATGATGAGGAGGGAGTAGTTCTCCCTCGGGGCTGAGGGTATGTACCAGTAGCTATGTGTTTGATCTCTCTCTCTCTCGTGTTCTTGAGGTGGCACAATCTTGATGTATTGCGAGCTTTGCTATTATAGTTGGATCTTATGATGTTTCTCCCCCCTCTACTCTCTTGTAATGAATTGAGTTTTCCCTTTGAAGTTATCTTATCGGATTGACTCTTTAAGGATTTGAGAACACTTGATGTATGTCTTGCCGTGCTTATCTGTGGTGACAATGGGATATCACGTGATCCACTTGATGTATGTTTTGGTGATCAACTTGCGGGTTCCGCCCATGAACCTATGCATAGGGGTTGGCGCATGTTTTCGTCTTGACTCTCCGGTAGAAACTTTGGGGCACTCTTTGAAGTACTTTGTGTTGGTTGAATAGATGAATCTGAGATTGTTTTATGCATATCGTACAATCATACCCACGGATACTTGAGGTGACATTGGAGTATCTAGGTGACATTAGGGTTTTGGTTGATTTGTGCCTTAAGGTGTTCTTCTAGTACGAACTCTATGATAGATTGATCCGAAAGAATAACTTTGAGGTGGTTTCGTACCCTTCCATAATCTCTTCGTTCGTTCTCCGCTATTAGTGACTTTGGAGTGACTCTTTGTTGCATGTTGAGGGTTAGTTATATGATCCAATTATGTTATTATTGTTGAGAGAACTTGCACTAGTGAAAGTATGAACCCTAGGCCTTGTTTCAACACATTGAAATACTGTTTATGCTCACTTTTATCATTAGTTACCTTGCTGTTTTTATATTTTCAGATTACGAATACCCATATCTATCATCCATATTGCACTTGTATCACCATCTCTTCGCCGAACTAGTGCACCTATACAATTTACCATTGTATTGGGTGTGTTGGGGACACAAGAGACTCTTTGTTATTTGGTTGCAGGGTTGTTTGAGAGAGACCATCTTCATCCTACGCCTCCCACGGATTGATAAACCTTAGGTCATCCACTTGAGGGAAATTTGCTATTGTCCTACAAACCTCTGCACTTGGAGGCCCAACAACATCTACAAGAAGAAGGTTGTGTAGTAGACATCACTAGGGTGCAATCAAAAGGTTGAAGAGACACAAGGGTTAAATGGCCGCTGTAATAAATGGGGATCGGCCGGCCTCACTACAAAAAAAGACACATCTGTGACATTTTGGGCCGAACGGAAAAAATTTCTATCATACTTATGACACTTCTATGACAATAATTGTGACAAAACCCGGTATCATCATAGATGTGGTGGGATCCTACTTCTATGACAAAAAATCATGACAGAAAATGGGCTTTTCATCCTGGGCGGGCCGGAGACGCAGTTGCATGACATTCTTTGGGCCGTCCATGACGGAAAAAACCGTGGTAGAAACGAGGACGAGGAAAATATCAGGGAGGCTGGTCGGGGCCGAGCGATGTGTGTTTCTCTCGTACGTACGCGTGTGTGTGCGAGGCGTTGCGCTCTAACTGAACCCGAGCGATGCGTTGGGCTCTAACTGAACCCGAGCGATTACACTGTAGGCTACGTGTTACTGAACGCGAGCGATCGATCGATGGTTGTTAACTGAACCCGATCGAGCGATTCCTTCGCCACTGCTGCTAACTGAAGCCGATCGATGCTGCCTCTGGATGAATAGTGAGCGTTGTTGGGGGGTCTGGATGAACAGTTCCCGGTGGGGGTTGTATGAATAGGAACCCGTGGTAGTAGAGGCCGTTGCCACTGGATGAACAGTACCTCGATCGATCAAGCCAGTTGGGGTGGATGAACAGGACCCCGTGGAGGGCTGGATGAACAGGACCCCGTGGAGGGCTGGTTAAACAGTAGCCGGTGGAGGGCTGGTTGAACAGTAGCCGGTGGAGGGCTGGATGAACAGTAGCCCGTGGAGGGGTGGTTGAACAGGACCCCCGTGGAGAGGGCTGGTTGAACAGTAGCCGGTGAAGGAGCACGTGGTGGAGGCTGGATGAACAAGAGCCCATGGATGAACAGTCGCAGGTGGAGGCTAGAGGAGGTCGATGGTGGATGAACAGTAGCCCGTGGAGGCTAGAGGAGGTCAACGGTGGAGATGAACAGTATCCCGTGGAGTCCTGTTTTGCGGTACGCCACACCCCTCCCGATGAACAGGACACCCGTTTCGACCGTAGCGCTCCAACACAAGTCCGTTTACTCCGTTTTGCGGTACGCCACACCCCTCCCGGTCAACAGGACCCCGTTTCGACTGTAGGAGGTCCAACAGAAGTCTGTTTCCTCCGTTTTGTGGTACGCCAGACCCCTCCCGATGAACAGGATCCCGTTTCAACCATGGCGGGTCGAACACAAGGCCGTTTCCTCCGTTCTACGGTACGCCAGGCTTCGTTTCCATCGTCTGTTCTGTCCAAGCCGGTTGGCTCCCGATGAACACAATGACGCATTCCATTCCGAACCAGCCGGTTGGCTCCCCATGAACACGACGACGACACAGTTTCTCCGTTCTAACCTAGCCATGTACATGAGCCCTGGCCGCATGTATGCGCGAGTAGGCATTCGAGACCCCGCCCGTATGTACGTACATGGCCGTATTTACTTTCTTGCACCCTGGCTATTGTACATATGTGTACATGCTACGTGCGCGCCTCTATTATGACACGTGCGCGCCTCTACTATGACACATGCCCTTCCTTGCACGGCCATGGTTCATCGCTGCAGCCTGCAGACAGACCGATCGACCAGTATGTACGTACACGTTCGCGACCAGAATGAAAACGCTACGTACGCTTCGACCAGGTGGGTCCCGACTGTCAGGCACTTCCTTGCGTGCGAGGATGTAGCTGGTGGGTCCCAGCAGTCAGGGGGTGAATCATTTTTTTGCCCGTAATATGGACGCACTTCCTTGCATGTGAAGATGTAGCTAGTGGGTCCCAGCAGTCAGGGGGAAACGTTTTTTTCGTGAAATACGGTGGCCCGTCCGGTGGGTCCCTGATGTCAGGTGGAGGAATCATTATTTTTCGGGTAATAAGGAGGCACTTCCTTGTTGTGGCCGTGGACCCAGCTGTCAGCCTCTCCACATACAGTACTCTTCCGATGGAAGTCGTTCCTTGACCACGTTGACCACACCGCGCTGAGAGCACCAGGGCGGTGGACGACGGCGAGGCCTAGGAAGGGGACGACGCGGAGCCGGGGAAGATGCGGCAGTGGATGCCCACGTGTAGAGGAGTACGAGGGTTCACTGGTTCGGCTGCGGTGTGAGGCTGCCATCGCTGGAGGGCCTGGCCAACGGTGGGAGTAGTAGGGGGCGGTGAGGCTTCCGCGGAAGCATAGCCGGCCATGGGAGGCAGGAGCAGGCAGTCTCGCCGGCGCTGGTTTGGGCAGCTGGTGCAAGAAGAGCAATGATTGAAGAAGCAGCAGGACCGTTCGATTCAAATCCAACGGTCACTACTGCTAGAATTGTTTGTTGACTAAGTTGACAAGTCCTATGTATGCGTCAACTTAGTAGGCCCATAGGTCAGCCTCCCAACCGGTGCGCCCCAGATGTCAGTGGGAGGAATCATTTTTTCGCGTAATAAGGAGGCAGTTGATTGCGTGCGGCCAGGCCAGCGGAGGGAGTAGAGTGGGCCGGTGAAGCCTGCGTGGCATCACAGTGGGCCACAAGAGGTGGGAGCAGGCTGTCCCGCCGGCGCTAGTTTAGGCGGATGGAGCAGGAAGATCAGAGATTGAAGAAGCACGTCGGCCGTTGGATGGACATCCAACAGTCACTACTGCTAGAATCGTGTGTTGACTGACAAAGCCTTGCGTAAACAAGTCAGCCTCGAAATATGTGACGTGTACAACCCATTTGCTATTATTTTTATAATTTTTACTCATTTTCTAATTCATATGGAATTTATTGCAGCCCATTTTTCATTTTTAGAATTGCTGCCCATTTTCTGGTCAGTACCAGGGTTTTAAAATTGAACTAAATATGTGCGAAATTTTCAAAATTCACAAATTTTTGCTAGGGAACAAAATATTCTTAATCCAAAAATTAGTAGTCATACTAAAACAAATTTAAAAATAATTAGTACTATGTCATGTTAAATCCAATGAAATATAAAATATCAGTGAAGAACAAAAAAAAAAGAAACTAATTTCCCATTTGCTATATTTTTTTGGAATTTTCAACCCCTTTGATATTACTTTTAATAGACACTGAACATACTCTTTGGCCAGGCCGGAATGCATCCCTCCTCGTCTTGAAAGATTTGCAGCCCGGTAACTCGGAGAAAACAAATAGGCCTAGCTTGGGTATTCTTCAAAAAGAAATACCGGGCTACCTATTTTCCCAAAGAAAAAACTGCTGGGCTGGTCATGTTGTTAGACGGGCAACAGAGACCGCACAACACAGTTTATAGACTGCTCCTCCGAATTACTACTCAAAAAAAGTTGTGCAATTCTGTCGTTAATTGACTATACATTGAAAATGATGTGGGTCCCAGATATCGGCAGGGTGGATTAGAGTAAAAAAACGAGGGGTGCATATGAGTAGTAAAACAGGCGCTTGCTTGTGTTCGGGAGTGGACCTGGTGGGTCCACACTGCATACTCACAACTACGGTCCTCTCCCGATTCACTATGTTGACAGGGCCGGACAGCGGTGCCGCGGCGAGCGCACCAAGGCGGAGGATAAAGTGCTGTTGCCAATGTGCTGGGCTGGGTTGGACATTCTTATTAAAAAATAAAAATGGACCGGAACTATTTATGACGTTGACTACGATTTTCATGGGTCTGCTGGTTGTAGGAAGAAAATGGTGGGAGAAAGAAGATTGGTCGCTATCTTTGCCTAAGAATAATATCGACTGAATGTAACGACACTATAATAGGAAATAATGTCCTCCTGTTAAATCGAGAATTTAAAGAACTGGTGCATGAGCATTTAGCTTTATTTATTTACTTATTTATGTTTAGGGGACCATGAGCATGTACCTGGGCCGGATTCATGTGAGAGCCTCCCTTCCAGATAATTATGGGCTCCTCTATTGGGCCTTCATCAGTGGGCTGCATGTTATAACAAGTGGAAAACGTGTTCCGTACCAAAAATAGTATGCGCTACGTACGGTATGGGGCACTAAAGGATCGGACTATGCAACGACTTCCAAAACATTGTGTTTGTTATTCTAACAACACATTTATTCAACCAACAGACGAAATATACTACTGATTATACATAGTAAACAGCAGCAGCAACTAGGGCTGGGGGTGCAACAGAAGCAATAAGCAGGCCAGAAGAGTAAAGATGCAGCTCTCTTTTCCAAACCAAACATCAGCCATCATTACAAAAGGGCTACCAAAAAAGAACAAGTGTATGCATTAAACTAAATAAAGATCCTACTACACCAAGTATATGCATCTAACTAACTGGCTCAGTTAGACGTTACTATTTATTAAGCTGTGGAGATTGGCTGACGGCTTGAACCAGATGGGTGCCTGACGGGGGAAACTCCAGCCAGTAGGTCGAAGTCTGATACTTGCGACCCTCTCTCCTACTTTGGGCTGTAGAGCTTGGCGGCACATATCAGGGTATGGTGCATGCATAGAAGCATGGTACACTGTGTACACACAGTTTTGCCTGATGAACGAAACTGCACTGCCATCATGATCCTTGCCATCGGTTATCTCCTGGTTAATCGGATAATTTAGTCCGAGAAATAGAGAGCGTGTACCAAGGCTACTTACCAGCCTCCAGTCAAAAATTCCTGAAGGCCCAGAGAAGCTGGGATCCCGCTCAAAGACCTTGCAGTGACTGTGAATTGTATTCTGCGAAACAACACGTCCGGTACGTGTGAACGATCATCAGTCTTTCACCGTCATTTGATCGATCCAGGAACCACCTGCAACTGCCATGCCGCTTTTCTTTGAAAGGTTCTGGGATTAGGAAGGTTAGGGACACCAGGCGTCCTACAACATCATATCAAGTTGGAGTCAAATACAAAAGGGCTCTTAATGTAGTCAATCTTAAGAACATCATGTTATGAGCATGAATATTTTTCAGTAAATGTTGACAGTAATATAAGCAAGCCATCGTGATATCATAGGAAAGTAACATACTGTTGTAACAGCCGTTTGTAGCGATGACTGGAGTAGGCCAGCAATACGTCCAGCCATAGAAGGAGTCGACAATGTAAATGAAGCCCTTGTGTTCAATGGCATCAGAGAACCATGGAGGATGTATGATCCTGCGATGGACGTGCAGATTTATCCACTTACCATGGTGACCTGTCAGATAGGCGAGACCGCAGTTGAAGAACGCAATTAGACCGAAGTCTTTATAATTTGCAGATCTTGTGGGCACTTGGCAGATTACAACCTTGAGCAAATCAAACTTGGTATCATCTTGGCTACTGTAAGATTCTGAGTATTCTGGGCCGCAGTGCCAATGTAGTGTAGTGTTAATCGAACGAAGGGGGATCAATCGCTGGGTGTAGACCTCCACGAGCATCCAGCTACCACGATCATCGACGAGCACCATCCAAGATGTGTTCATGCCGACCCAGTACATACCGTTAATGTAGTTGAGGGTGACGGGGATCGGATCGCAGTCAAGGGGGTTGATGCTCGCCACCCTACGACTGTTATGCTGCGTGACACGCCGTTTCTGAAGATCAGGCGGCATCAGCAAGCAAGGAGCTGGCTTAAAAAGCTCCGACCCGAGGGCTTTAAGTAAACGGTACAGCCCCGACGAGCACGCGGCGAGCGACATGGTACTGAGATTGTCCACACGCGAAACAATGAGCTTGATTACCTCTTTGGGGAGCGAATTCCAGCCACACTTTCGGCGGATGCTGCTCGGTTCTGTCATTGTTAGTTCTTGGGTTTCAGACGAGGGGGGGGCGCCTTAGCGGGGATGGAAGATTGGACGAGATTATGTGCGGACAAAGATGGAGAAGCGAATATGTGCCGCGGAAGTGGACAAGTGATGATGACTACAGCACACCGCTTGACTTATGAGACACATACCAGTAGCGTAGGGTCATACCGATGCCAGACAACTTGCTTGAGTGATCACAATACTGGTACTCCCTACGGTACCTACTACTATGCCCTAACTTGCTTGAGTAGAGTAGTAGTGGAGTAGGACTACAGGAGTAGTATATTCTAATCTAAAAATAGTTACAAAGTTCAATGCCCGAGCGTGGAACGACTATGAACCACCATCAGTGCCAACTCCAATCCCCAGCAAACGTTCGCTGGGAGACATGGTAGCTGCAAAAGCCCGCGATGCAGTTATAGTACGTGTGTAAGGGTGGTGGTTTTGTCAAATACTATGGCTTAAAAACTGGCCATCGTCGGATGGAAATCTGACGGTTACATGGGATTCGTCAGGATTGAGCTCATGGCGAACAATCGCCAGATATCATTACTAAAAAAGATTAAAACACTCGGGGATATAACTTGCACCGGCTGACCACTAACAATGATACTAACATAGTTGTAAAATGATCAAAGACCGTGTCTACATGGTGTTTGGAATTATACGCAAAAAAATTAGCAAGAAGCCCGTGCATTGCACGGAACATCAAGATGCATTTTTTTACAAAACACCTGTTGTGATTGACCCATGCATGAGTAATCCCATGTGTAAAAACTAATGATATCTTGAGAATTTTATCGGAAAATGGTATTGATAACCCACAAGTATAGGGGATCGCAACAGCTTTCGAGGGTAGAGTATTCAACCCAAATTTACTGATTCGACATAACGGGAGCCAAAGAATATTCTCAAGTATTAGCAGCTGAGTTGTCAATTCAACCAACCTGGAACTTAGTATCTGCAGCAAAGTGTTTAGTAGCAAAGTAATATGATAGTGGTGGTAGCAGCAACAAAAGTAAAGACAACAAAAGTAATGTTTTTGGTATTTTGTAGTGATTGTAACAGTAGCAGCAGGAAAGTAAATAAGCGAAAACCAGTATATGGAAAACTCGTAGGCACCGGATCAGTGATGGATAATTATGCTGGATGCGGTTCATCATGTAACAGTCATAACATAGGGTGACACAGAACTAGCTCCAATTCATCAATGTAATGTAGGCATGTATTCCGTATATAGTCATACGTGCTTATGGAAAAGAACTTGCATGACATCTTTTGTCCTACCCTCCCATGGCAGCGGGGTCCTATTGGAAACTAAGGGATATTAAGGCCTCCTTTTAATAGAGAACCGGAACAAAGCATTAGCACATAGTGAATACATGAACTCCTCAAACTATGGTCATCACCGGGAGTGGTCCCGATTATTGTCACTTCGGGGTTGCCGGATCATAACACATAGTAGGTGACTATAGACTTGCAAGATAGGATCAAGAACTCACATATATTCATGAAAACATAATAGGTTCAGATCTGAAATCATGGCACTCGGGCCCTAGTGACAAGCATTAAGCATAGCAAAGTCATAGCAACATCAATCTCAGAACATAATGGATACTAGGGATCAAATCCTAACAAAACTAACTCGATTACATGATAAATCTCATCCAACCCATCACCGTCCAGCAAGCCTACGATGGAATTACTCACGCACGGCGGTGAGCATCATGAAATTGGTGACGGAGGATGGTTGATGATGATGACGGCGACGAATCCCCCTCTTCGGAGCCCCGAACGGACTCCAGATCAGCCCTCCCGAGAGGTTTTAGGGCTTGGCGGCGGCTATTGGAAATATGCCCTAGAGGCAATAATAAATTAGTTATTATTATTATATTTCATTGTTCACGATAATCGTTTATTATCCATGCTAGAATTGTATTGATAGGAAACTCAGATACATGTGTGGATACATAGACAACACCATGTCCGTACCAAGCCTCTAGTTGACTAGCTCTTTGATCAATAGATGGTTACGGTTTCCTGACCATGGACATTGGATGTTGTTGATAACGGGATCACATCATTAGGAGAATGATGTGATGGACAAGACCCAATCCTAAGCCTAGCACAAAGATCGTGTAGTTCGTATGCTAAAGCTTTTCTAATGTCAAGTATCATTTCCTTAGACCATGAGATTGTGCAACTCCCAGATACCGTAGGAATGCTTTGGGTGTACCAAACGTCACAACGTAACTGGGTGGCTATAAAGGTTCACTACAGGTATCTCCGAAAGTATCTGTTGGGTTGGCACGAATCGAGACTGAGATTTGTCACTCCATGTAACAGAGAGGTATCTCTGGGCCCACTCGGTAGGACATCATCATAATGTGCACAATGTGATCAAGGAGTTGATCACGGGATGATGTGTTACGGAATGAGTAAAGAGACTTGCCGGTAATGAGATTGAACAAGGTATCGGGATACCGACGATTGAATCTCGGGCAAGTATCGTACCGATAGACAAACAGAATTGTATACGAGATTGATTGAATACTTGAAATCGTGGTTCATCCGATGAGATCATCGTGGAGCATGTGGGAGCCAACATGGGTATCCAGATCCCGCTGTTGGTTATTGACCGGAGAGTTGTCTCGGCCATGTCTGCATGACTCCCGAGCCCGTAGGGTCTACACACTTAAGGTTCCATGACGCTAGGGTTATAGCGAAAGTATGTACGTGGTCACCGAATGTTGTTCGGAGTCCCGGATGAGATCCCGGACATCACGAGGAGTTCCAGAATGGTCCGGAGGTAAAGATTTATATATGGGAAGTCATCATACGGTCACCGGAATAATTCCGAGGGTTAACGGTATTGTACCGGGACCATTTGAGGGGTTCCGGGGGTCCACCGGGAGGGTCCACCTGCCCTAGAGGGCCCTATGGGCTGTGTGTGGAGAGGGACCAGCCCCTTAGTGGGCTGGGCGCCTCCCCCCTAGGGCCCATGCGCCTAGGGTTTGGGGGAACCCTAAAGGGGGGGCGCCCCCTTGCCTTGGGGGGCAAGGCAACCCCCCTGGCCGCCGCCCCCTCCTCAGATTGGATCTGAGGGGGCCGGCCCCCTCTCCCTTGCCCCCATATATATGTGGGGGGTGGGAGGGCAGCCGCACCCAAGTTCTGGCGCAGCCCTCCCCCTCTCCCAAGTCCTCCTCTTCTCCCGCGGTGCTTGGCGAAGCCCTGCAGGATTGCCACGCTCCTCCTTCACCACCATGCCGTCATGCTGCTGCTGGACGGAGTCTTCCCCAACCTCTCCTTCTCCCCTTGCTGGATCAAGGCATAGGAGACGTCACCGGGATGCACGTGTGTTGAACGCGGAGGCGCCGTGGTTCGGCGCTTAGATCGGAATCAACCGCGATCTGAATCGCTACGAGTATGACTCCTTCATCCGCGTTCTTGCAACGCTTCCGCTTAGCGATCTACAAGGGTATGTAGATGCACTCTCCTTCCCCTCTTTGCTAGATTACTCCATAGATTGATGTTGGTGATGCGTAGAAAATTTTAAATTTCTGCTACGTTCCCCAACAGTGGCATCATGAGCCAGGTCTATGCGTAGTTTCTATGCACGAGTAGAACACAAAGCAGTTGTGGGCGTCGATATTGTCAATTTACTTGCCGTTAGTAGTCTTATCTTGATTCGGCGGCATCGTGGGATGAAGCGGCCCTGACCGACCTTACACGTACTCTTACGTGAGACTGGTTCCACCGACTGACATGCACTAGTTGCATAAGGTGGCTAGCGGGTGTCTGTCTCTCCCACTTTAGTCGGATCGGATTCGATGAAAAGGGTCCTTATGAAGGGTAAATAGAAATTGGCATATCACGTTGTGGTTTTGGCATAGGTAAGAAACGTTCTTGCTAGAAACATATAGCAGCCACGTAAAAACTTGAAACAACAATTAGAGGACGTCTAACTTGTTTTTGCAGCATATGCCTTGTGATGTGATATGGCCAAAAGGATGTGATGAATGATATATGTGATGTATGAGATTGATCATGTTCTTGTAATAGGAATCATGACTTGCATGTCGATGAGTATGACAACCGGCAGGAGCCATAGGAGTTGTCTTAATTTATTTATGACCTGTGTGTCAACATAAACGTCATGTAATTACTTTACTTTATTGCTAAAGCGTTAGCCATAGTAGTAGAAGCAATAGATGACCACAACTTCAAGAAGACACGATGATGGAGATCATGGTGTCATGCCGGTGACAACGATGATCATGGAGCCCCGAAGATGGAGATCAAAAGGAGCAAAATGATATTGGCCATATCATGTCACTATTTGATTGCTTGTGATGTTTATCATGTTTTACATCTTATCTGCTTAGAACGATAGTAGCTTAAATAAGATGATCCCTCACTAAAATTTCAAGAAAAGTGTTCCCCCTAACTGTGCACCATTGCGAAGGTTCGTCGTTTCGAAGCACCACGTGACGATTGGGTGTGATAGATTCTAAAGTTCGAATACAACAGGTGTTGACGAGCCTAGCATGTACAGACATGGCCTCGGAACACATGCGAAACACTTAGGTTGACTTGACGAGCCTAGCATGTACAGACATGGCCTCGGAACACGGAAGACCGAAAGGTCGAACATGAGTCGTATAGAAGATACGATCAACATGAGATGTTCACCGTTGATGACTAGTTCATCTCACGTGATGATCGGACACGGCCTAGTCGATTCGGATCATGTTTCACTTAGATAACTAGAGGGATGTCTATCTGAGTGGGAGTTCATTAAATAATTTGATTAGATGAACTCAATTATTATGAACATAGTCTAAATTGTCTTTGCAAATATGTTGTAGGTAAATAGCTCACGTTGTAGCTCCCTGTTTCAATACATTCCTAGAGACAGATTAAGTTGAAAGATATTGTAAGCAATGATGCGGACTAGGTCCGTAGTCCGAGGAGTGTCCTCACTGCTACACAGAAGGCTTACGTCTTTGATGCACCACTCGATGTGCAAACCCCTACAACGTCGTCTGTGGATGTTGTGAACACCTGACAGACACATTATGATAACTACCTGATAGTTTAGTGCACCATACTTTACGGCTTAGAATCGGGATTCCAATGACGTTTTGAACGCCATAGAACATATGAGATGTTCCAAGAGCTGAAATTGGGATTTCAGGCTCATGCCCGTGTTGAGAGGTGTGAAACCTCTGACAAGTTCTTTTGCCAACAAGATGGAGGAGAATAGCTCAGCTAGTGAGCATGTGCTCAGAATGTCTGGGTGCTACAATCACTTAAATCAAGTGGGAGTTAAACTTCCAGATAATATAGTGATTGATAGAGTTCTCTAGCCACTATCACTAAGCTACTAGATCTTCGTGATGAACTATGACATACAAGGGATGGAGTTGATCCCGGAGCTGTTCGCGGTGCTTAAGACCGCAAAAGGTAGAAATCAAGAAGGAGCATCAAGTGTTGATGGTTTAACAAGACCACTGGTTTCAAGAAGGGCAAGGGCTAGAAGGGAAACTTCATGGATGGCAAACCAGTTGCCGCTCCAGTGAAGGAACACAAGGTTGAACCCAAACCCGAGACTAAATGCTTCTATTGTAAGGGGAACGGTCACTGGTAGCGGAATTACCCCAAATACATGGTAGATAAGAAGGCTGTCAACTTCAACAAAGTATATACGTGTTATTAATGTGTACCTCACTAGTACTCCTGGTAGCACCTTGGTATTGGATACCGGTTCAGTTGCTATTATTGGTGACTTGAAGCAAAAGCTACGGATTAAACGGAGACTGGCTAAGGGCGAGGTGACGATGTGTGTTGGAAGTGTTTCCAAAGTTGATGAGATCACCATCGCACGCTCCATCTGCCTTCGGGATTAGCATTGAACCTAGATAAATGTTATCAGGTGTCTACGTTGAGCATGTATATGATTAGATCATGTTCATTGCAATACGGTTATTCATTTAAGTTAGAAAATACTGGTTATTCTGTTTACATGAATAATACCTTTCATGGTCATGCACCCTATGTGAATGGTTCATTGAATCTCGGTCGTGGTAATACACATGTTCACGCCAAAAGATGTAGAGTTAATAATGATAATACCACTTTCTTGTGGAACTGCCGCTTAGGTCATATTGGCGTAAGATGCATGAAGAAACTCCATGTCGATGGATGTTTGGAGTCACTTCATTTTGAATCGCTTGACACATGCGAGCCATGCCTCATGGGCAGGATGACTAAGACCCCGTTTTCAGGTACAATGAAACGGGCAAGTGACTTGTTGGAAATCATACATGCAGATGCGTGTGATCCAATGAGAATTGAAGCGTGCGGTGGATATCGCTATTTTCTCATCTTCACTGACGATTTGAGTAGATATAGGTATATTTACTTAATGAAGCACAAGTCTGAAATGCCTGAAAAGTTCAAGCGATTTCAGAGTGAAGTTAAGAATCATCATAACAAAAAGATCAAATTCCTACGATCTGATCAATGAGAATTTCTTAGTTATGAGTTTGGCAAACACTTAAGACACTGTGGAATTGTTTCACAGTTGAAGCCACCTGGAACACCACAGGGTAATGGTGTGTCCGGACATCGTAATCGAACCTTATGAGATATGGTGCGATCTATGATGTCTCTTATCAATATACCGTTTTCATTTTGAGGTTATGCGTTAGAGACAGCTACATTCACTTTAGATAGGACACCATCTAAGTCCGTTGAGACGACGTCGTATGAACATTGGTTTGGCAAGAAACAAAAGTTGTCGTTTCTTAATGTTTGGGCTGCGATGCTTAAGGCTTCAGCCGGAGAAGATCGAACCCAAAAGCGGACAAACACATCTTCATAGAATACTCAAAGGTGACAGTTGGGTATACCTTCTATCTCAGATCCGAGGGTAAATTGTTTGTCGCTAAAATGGGTCCTTTCTCAAGAAGGTGGTTCTCTCAAAAGAATTGAGTGGGAGGAAGGTAGAACTTGATGAGGTTGTCGAACCTTTAGTGATGCAACACAGAAAGATGTTTTCTGTGGAGCCTACATCTGTTGAATAGGAAGTTAATGATAGTGATCATAAAGCTTCGGATCAAGTTGCTATCGAACCTCGTAGGTCGACAAGGTTATGTACTACTCCTGAGTGGTACGGTAATCCTGTCTTAGATATCATGTTGTTAGACAACAATGAACCTACGAGCTATGGAGAAGCGATGGTGGGCCCGTATTCCGACAAATGGTTAGAAGCTATGAAATCCGAGATAGGATCCATGTATCAGAACAAAGTATGGACTTTGGTGGACTTGCCCGATGATCAGCGAGCCATTGAGATAAATGGATCTTTAAGAAGAATATGGACGTGGGCAGTAATGTTACCGTCTATGAAGCTCGACCTGTGGGAAAGAGTCTTTTCACAAGTTCAAGGAGTTGACTACGATGAGAATTTCTCACCCGTAGCGATGCTTAAGTCCGTCGGAATCATGTTAGCATTAGCTGTATTTTTCGATTATGAAATCTTACAAATGGATGTCAAAACAAGTTTTCTTACCAGTTTTCGTAAGAAAAGTTGTATGTGATACAATAAAGGTTTTGTCGATCCTAAGGATGCTAAAAGGTATGCTGGCTCCAGCAATCCTTCTATGGACTAGAGCAAACATCTCGGAATCGGAATATATGCTTTGATAGAGTGATCAAAGCTTTTAGGTTTATACAATGTTTGCTAGAAACTTGTATTTACAAGAAAGTGAGTGGGAGCACTACAACATTTCTAATAAGTATATGTGGATGACATATTGTAGATCCGAAATAATGTAGAATTTCTGGAAAGCATAAGCGGATGTTTGAAGAGTGTTTTTCAAAGGAAGACCTGGATAAAGCTGCTTACATATTGGGCATCAAGATCTATAGAGATAGATCAAGACTCCTGATGATACTTTCAAAGAACACACACCTTGACATGTTTTTGAAGGAGTTCAAAATAGATCAGTCAAAGAAGGGGTTATTACCTGAGTTGTAAGGTGTGAAGTTGAGTAAGACTCAAAGCTTGACCACGACAGAAGAAAGAGGAAGGACGAAGGTCGTCCCCTATGCTCTTATCATAGGCTCTATACGGTATGCCATGCTGAGTACCGCACCAGATGTGTGCCTTGCCACATGTCTGGCAAGAGGGTACAAAGGTGATCTAGGATTGGATCACCAGATAGCGGTCAAAATTATCCTTACAGGAATAAGGAAATGTTTCTCGGTTATGGAGGTGATAAAGAGTTCGACATAAAGAGTTACGTCGATGCAAGCTTAACACCTATCCGGATAGCTCTGAGTAGAGATACCGGATACATATAATGGAGCAACAATTTGGAATAGCTCCAAGTGGAACGTGGTAGCAGCATCTACGATATGACATAAAGTTTTGCGAAATACATAGGGATCTGAATATGGCAAGACTCGTTGACTACAACCTCTCTCACAAGCATAACATGATCAAACCCAGAACTCATTGAGTATTAATCACATAGTGGTGAGAACTAGATTAGTGACTCTAGTAAACTCTTTGGATGTTGGTCACCTGGCGATGTGACCTGTGAGTGTTAATCACATGGCGATGGGAACTAGATTATTGACTCTAGTGCAAGTGGGAGACTGTTGGAAATATGCCCTAGAGGCAATAATAAATTAGTTATTATTATTATATTTCATTGTTCACGATAATCATTTATTATCCATGCTAGAATTGTATTGATAGGAAACTCAGATACATGTGTGGATACATAGACAACACCATGTCCGTAGCAAGCCTCTAGTTGACTAGCTCGTTGATCAATAGATGGTTACGGTTTCCTGACCATGGACATTGGATGTCGTTGATAACGGGATCACATCATTAGGAGAATGATGTGATGGACAAGACCCAATCCTAAGCCTAGCACAAAGATCGTGTAGTTCGTATGCTAAAGCTTTTCTAATGTCAAGTATCATTTCCTTAGACCATGAGATTGTGCAACTCCCGGATACCGTAGGAATGATTTGGGTGTACCAAACGTCACAACGTAACTGGGTGGCTATAAAGGTTCACTACAGGTATCTCCGAAAGTATCTGTTGGGTTGGCACGAATCGAGACTGGGATTTGTCACTCTGTGTAACGGAGAGGTATCTCTGGGCCCACTCGGTAGGACATCATCATAATGTGCACAATGTGATCAAGGAGTTGATCACGGGATGATGTGTTACGGAACGAGTAAAGAGACTTGC
The DNA here is from genome assembly GCF_003073215.2 of Triticum urartu. Lineage (NCBI taxonomy): Eukaryota > Viridiplantae > Streptophyta > Magnoliopsida > Poales > Poaceae > Triticum > Triticum urartu. Next base: position 379,241,668 of record NC_053027.1, on the reverse strand, counting down.
CGGTAACGAGATTGAACAAGGTATCGGGATACCGATGATCGAATCTCGGGCAAGTATCGTACCGATAGACAAAGAGAATTGTATACAGGATTGATTGAATCCTTGACATCGTGGTTCATCTGATGAGATCATCATGGAGCATGTGGGAGCCAACATGGGTATCCAGATCCCGCTGTTGGTTATTGACTGGAGAGTTGTCTCGGCCATGTCTGCATGACTCCCGAGCCCGTAGGGTCTACACACTTAAGGTTCGATGACGCTAGGGTTATAGGGAAAGTATGTACGTGGTCACCGAATGTTGTTCGGAGTCCCAGATGAGATCCCGGACATCACGAGGAGTTCCAGAATGGTCCGGAGGTAAAGATTTATATATGGGAAGTCATCATACGGTCACCGGAATAATTCCGGGGGTTAACGGTATTGTACCGGGACCACTGGAGGGGTTTCGGGGGTCCTCCGGGAGGGTCCACCTGCCCTGGAGGGCCCTATGGGCTGTGTGTGGAGAGGTACCAGCCCCTTAGTGGGCTGGGCACCTCCCCCCTAGGGCCCATGCGCCTAGGGTTTGGGGGAACCCTAAAGGGGGACGCCCCCTTGCCTTGGGGGGCAAGGCAACCCCCCTGGCCGCCGCCCCCTCCTCAGATTGGATCTGAGGGGGACGGCCCCCCTCTCCCTTGCCCCTATATATATGTGGGGGTGGGAGGGCAGCCGCACCCAAGTTCTGGCGCAGCCCCCCCCCCCTCTCCCAAGTCCTCCTCTTCTCCCGCGGTGCTTGGCGAAGCCCTGCAGGATTGCCACGCTCCTCCTTCACCACCATGCCGTCATGCTGCTACTGGACGGAGTCTTCCCCAACCTCTCCTTCTCCCCTTGCTGGATCAAGGCGTAGGAGACGTCACCGGGCTACACGTATGTTGAACGCGGAGGCGCCATGGTTCGGCGCTTAGATCCGAATCAACCGCGATCTGAATCGCTACGAGTACGACTCCTTCATCCGCGTTCTTGCTATGCTTCCGCTTAGCGATCTACAAGGGTATGTAGATGCACTCTCCTTCCCCTCGTTGCTAGATTACACCATAGATTGATCTTGGTGATGCGTAGAAAATTTTAAATTTCTGCTACGTTCCCCAACAGCGGCTCCGTATCGTAAAACGCGATGATTTCTTCTCTCCGATTTTTCTCTCTCTGAAAGCAAATATATAGAGTTGGAGTTGGCGTCGGAGGGCATCCAGGGGGGCCACGAGGTAGGGGGCGCGCCCTAGGGGGGGTCCCACCCTTGTGAGAAGGGTGTGGGCCCCCCTGGTCTTCATCTTTGGCGAGGATTTTTTATTGTTTTTTCTAAGATGTTCCGTGGAGTTTCAGGTCATTCCGAGAATATTTGTTTTCTGCACATAAAACAACACCATGGCAATTCTGCTGAAAACAGCGTCAGTCCGGGTTAGTTCCATTCAAATCATACAAGTTAGAGTCCAAAACAAGGGCAAAAGTGTTTGGAAAAGTAGATACGACGGAGTATTAGGTATGTCGACCATTTCATCGAAAAAATGATATCTCGAGAAAGATGATAGAGGTGAGGAGGAGTGGGGCGTGGTGGTGACTGGTGGTCGGACTGGGCAGAGGCATGGGGATGGACGGCGTCGGCAACGGCCACCATGCCAGATTGTTCCAGAGACTTCCTTTTTTAATTGCTCGGCAACAAGGTTGTGGGAGATAAGGATGAACGAGGCAAGGCCTTATCTGTAAATGTGGAGAGGTGTGGGTATCTTTTGTAAAATTGCCATAGTTTGCTTTCTATCTGTCAGATATAGATCGGATAGTCTATATTATAAGATGGCAGGCACACCATCATCACCAACTCGATTTTTTCTCTACTCCTACTCCTATAAAAGACTCAGTTGGTGATGATGGTGTGTCTGTCATCCGCCATTTTTGACCATTAGATCTGCATCTAATGGTTGTGATGTAAGTTGTGGCCTTTTGCAACAATTCCCACTTCTCTGCTCCAGTTTACACAAAACCCCTTAGTATCTTGAAACCAACCACATTCCTCCCTTACTTCATCAAAACAGCCCAAGGAATATATTTGGAGTGAAACATAAGATATTTTTAGTGATATGTATATCAAAAGTAAACTATTTTCTTTCAAATTTGTGAATATGTATTATTCTACTTTGGATCTGTTGCAACGGACAGGCTCATTGTTATAAAGGTTTATCTCTTGCATTCTCCCGAACCAACACCTAGTGTACTGGTCCGGGCCGGATGCTCGCAGCACGATGACTTGAGTTCGAATTATGTCCTAAACTTTAGCTTTTTTTAATATATACTCTTTCACTACTGTACTGGCAGTGGAACCCACAGAGTACTTAGAATAAAAGATTAAGGATGGATTTGTTTCTTTTTAACTTTCTGTACGAATCTATAGCCAGCCTGCAAGTCATGTACACTGTACTGACAGTGGAACCCATAGAGTACTTAGAATACAAGATTAAGGATGCAATTAACTTTTTATAGAGGGAGAATCATACACTGTAACGCCCTCGATGCGACTATATCTCCCACGTGTCGAAGCACGACTTAGAGGCATAACCGCATTGAAAGCAATGTCGCAAGTGAGGTAATCTTCGCAAAACAACCCATGTAATACATAAACGGAAAGAGATACATAGTTGGCTTACAATCGCCACTTCACACAATACATGAGTAAAGCATTACATCATCCAGATACACTCAAGGTCCGACTACGGAACCAAAATAAAAGAAGACTACCCCAAATGCTACACAGATCCCCGATCGACCCCAACTGGGCTCCACTACGGATCAACTAGAACAAAAAAACACAAAGGACAAGATCTTCATCGAGCTCCTCCTTGAGCTTGGTTGCGTCACCTGCTCGGTAACATCGACACCTGCAAACTGGTTTTGGAAGTAACTGTGAGTCACGGGGACTCAGCAATCTCACACCCTCACGATCAAGACTATTTAAGCTTATAGGTAGGTAAAAGGTATGAGGTGGAGCTGCAGCAAGCGACTAGCATATTTGGTGGCTAACATATGCAAATGAGAGCGAGAAGAGAAGGCAAAAGCACGGCCAAACAACTATGATCAAGAAGTGATCCTAGAACAACCTACGTTAAGCATTACTCCAACACCGTGTTCACTTCTCGGACACCGCCGGAAAGAGACCATCATGGTAACACGCGCGGTTGATGTATTTTAGTTAAGATGAACTTTAGGTTTTATACAACCGGACATTAACAAATTCCCATCTGCCCATAACCGCGGGCACGGCTTTCGAAAGTTCAAAACCCTGCAGGGGTGTACCAACTTAGCCCATCACAAGCTCTCACGGTCAACGAAGGATATTCCTTCTCCCAAGACAATCCGATCATACTCGGCATCCCAGTTACAAGACATCCTCGACAATGGTAAAACAAGTCCAGCAAGACCACCCAGATGTGCCGACAAATCCCGATAGGAGCTGCACATATCTCATTCTCAGGGCACACCGGATGAGCAAGACGTCGGGTGGGCCAGCCCAGAGTTGCCCCTGGTAGCTCCAGACATCGCTCAGTTTGGACCAACACTTAGACAAGCTCTGGCCCGGGGGGGTTAAAATAAAGATGACCCTCGAGATGTGTGACTCCCAAGGGAAAAAGGCTGGGTGGCGAATGGTAAAACCAATGTTGGGCCTTGCTGGAGGAGTTTTATTCAAGGCGAACTGTCAAGGGGTTCCCATTATAACCCAACCGTGTAAGGAACGCAAAATCCGGGAACATAACATCGATATGACGGAAACTAGGGTGGCAAGAGTGGAGCAAAACACCAGGCATAAGGCCGAGCCTTCCACCCTTTACCAAGTATATAGAGGAATAAATTAAATAAGAGATATTGTGATATCCCAACAAAATATCCATGTTCCAACAAGGAACAAACTCCAATCTTCACCTGCAACTAGCAACGCTATAAGATGGGCTGAGCAAAGCGGTAACATAGCCAAACAACGGTTTGCTAGGACATGGTGGGTTAGAGGCTTGACTCAACAATATGGGAGGCATGATAAGCAAGTGGTAGGTATCGCAGCATAGGCATAGCAAAAGAGCGAGCAACTAGCAAGCAAAGATAGAAGTGATTTCGAGGGTATGGTCATCTTGCCTGAAATCCCGCAAGGAAGAAGAACGAGTCCAATAAGAAGACAAACATATGTAGTCGAACGGGTCCTCACCAACGCGACGTTATCGGAACCAACCCAAAGAAGCAACACCGGAAAGAAGCAAACCACATAGTAAACAACCACCACATGAACATGGCATGATGCACAATCAAGTATGATGCATGTCCGGTTTAATGAAGCATGGCATGGCAAAGTGCACAAGCAATCCTACAAATTAAGTGGAGCTCAACATGCAACTCCGGTGCATATTGACGAAACACCACATTCAAGTTATTTAGTTCGATCTCGTTTATGTACCCAACAATATTCAATGTTGTTAGCATGGCAAGAGGTGAAGCAAATGAAAACTACCTATCTAGGCAAGTTTAAATGAGGCCGGAACAACAAGAAACAAGTCCGGAAAAATCCTCATGTGCATATCTTGGTTATGGTACTGATCTGCCCTAAACCATATTTTAGAATTGTTAAACATGCAAAGTGTGGCCACCATGTTAAACTAGGCATTTTTCCACCCCATTTACATATAAAGTTTGTTAGGTTTGGAGCTACGGTTATTAAGTTATGAATTAAAGCATTTCAACATGGCATAGGAGCAAATTTAACCAAACGTCATCTTAAACATTTTAAACATGGATGGAAGTGGCATATTATGAAACTAGACGAAAAACTAAGCATTTTACATATAAAATTCGTTTTAATCCGATGAACGGTTCTGAAGTTATTATATGCATGAAGCACAACGGGTTTTCTGTAAACCATGCAAACTCTGGATAATTAGGAAAATCCTAGGCGCTGGAAAAAAACATCGCGGGCCGAACCTAGAACAGGATCATGGGAGCGGAATAGTATGTTGCGCCCAGTGCGTTGTATAGGTGGGGGCAGCTCACCATGGGCTTCGGCCCAGCTGGTAGCAGAGGAGGCCGGCGATACCGTTTCTGGGCCTCGGGCCGTACGCTGGGCTGGATGAAGCTAGGGCAGCGCTGGGCCTTGGCGCCTGTCAATGGAGGCGGCCCAGTTCGGTGGATCTGGAGGCCTACTGGCTTGGCGCTGGGCCTTGGCGCGATCGAACCAGGAGGTAGGGCGTGGTCAACGCGCCCACGACCACGACGAGCAGAGGACGCCCCGGTTGCAGAGGAGGCAGGAAACGGGGCACTCCGACGAGGAAGATGGCTAGCACGGGCTCTCAGGAATGGGGAAGCTCAGAACTAACGAATCCAGGGCGCGGAAAGCCCGTTCCCGGTGGCGGTGGGCTTGACGAAGAAGAGTAGCAGCGAACAGGAGCGGCTTGAGGAGGGGAACTTGGCAAGGGGTTCCGCAGGCGCGGGAACACCGAAGATGGCTGGGGATGCGGGGACTGCGTCGGATACGGCCGGCGGGAGCCCGTCTCTGAAGATGGTGGCACCGGCTGGCTTCAGGCGCAGGGAAGGGGCACCTGGCACAGATTGCGAGGAAGCTGGAGGGCGATGTGCTCGGGTGTGAGCTCGTGCTCGAGGAAGATGACGAGGAGGCAGCAGCCTCGGGCAGGGAGGAGCTCTGGCGGGGGTCGCGGCTCCACGTCTAGCGATGGGGTGCTCGGGTTTTGCTGTTGCTGCGGGCACGAGGAGAAACAGAGGAGGCCAGCGACACGAGGTGGCTTGTGTCTTTAGTGGAGCTTGCTCCGGCGAGGCAACTGGAGGCGCTGGTGGCGCTAGGAGCTCGGGGAGGCTGTCTGTAGCGGGGAACAAAGGCATGGGCGTGATGCAGATCGGGCACCGGGCGAGACAGGCAGGAGGAGAAAAGGATGCGGGGCATGGCGCTGGTTGGTTGGCGGCAGAAAGCGAGGTGGATGGAGGATGGATCGAGGGGAGGCTTGGCCATGGTTGGCTGGTGGATCAGGGTGGATCCCGATGGGGATTTGGGAGAGAGGCTGCGACGGAGGGATGGGATTGATGGGACAAGGTCCCTAGAATTTAGGGTTAGGGGCTATAAATATAAGGAAAAGAGGGAGTTTGGATCATCCGATCAAAATCGGACGGTTCAGAAAGAATAGGCTAGGGAGTCCAAATAATAAAATGGTGACGTTTTGTAGATGTTTGGGGATGATCTAGACACAACGGTCACGACTGCTCGGGTCGGGTCCGGGACAATTTTCGGACGCGCGCGAGGGGGGGCTGCAGGCTGACGAGAGAGGTTAGGTTGGACCTGGCGGTAGGTAGTGAGCTGTGTAGATGGTCTCGAGCTGAGAGAAGAGAAGAGAGGGACGCCCGGCGACTGTTTTCGGAGACCGAAAACGTCCGACGTTAGACCGGCTATATTGCCGCTATAGTTTAATGGTTGGGCTATCAAACGAACTCCGAATGCGATGAAACTTGACAGGAGGTCTATCTACACTATAATAAGACCACACGCCAACTTTCAACCCAATCCGAGAACATTTTCTGACCACTTATAAAATAATATTTTGGACGTGCCGCGGGCGCGTGCAAGTGTATCTGGGCTCAGAATGGACAACGGACGGAACTGGGGGAACCCGGACGGATGCAAGTTTTGATAACATGATGATGCAATGCACATGATGACATGACAAGATGCAACACGCAAGCGAATGACATGGCAACGACGGCGAATAACTGGAAGACACCTGGCGCATCGGTCTCGGGGCGTCACAACACTCCACCACTACGAGAGGATCTTGTCCCGAGATCTAGGATGGCACTGGAGGGAAAAGGAAGAGGAAGAGAAGAGGTAAAACAAATTGCTTCTTTGACAATTGAGTGAAACCAAAGAACCTTGCAAGGTTGAACAAATTCGAGAAAAGAATACAACGAAGGTGAACAAAGTTGAAACCTCCGTTAGAGAAGAGGAACAAGGAACCTTACTAGACCCTTGTAGGTTGAAAGACATAAGAAAAGTGTTACAATGGACAATAGGTACATGCAAGCACTCCGATTGAAACGAGATGTTCAAGAAACGATAAAGATCAATTACGACAACACTCCGGTTGGACATGGAAGGTAAGGAATATAAACTTTGCCAAACAAAAGCACTTGGATGAGACTCTAGTTAGAAGAGGAATGATAAAAATGACACTTCGGTTAAAACAAGATAGAGAAGGAAAAAGAATGATATAATTTGGGCAGCATTCTGACTGAAAAGAAAAGGAATTGAATAAGAACTTGACAAGATGAGAGTATGCTTGATGAAATCAACAGAACATTGTCTTCGGAACAAAAGAATGGAAGTTGGATCGTTGGAAAGGAAAGAGTTGAGAAGAAAATGACATCTTCTACCACAATAGAATTTGAGAAGTATCCTTAGAAAGAATTATGGAACAGAGTTGTTGGAAAACCAACAATGAAAATGATAAGCTTGAAGTGGGCTTATGGAAAACATCCCAAAATTATGAGGTGAAATTCGGCCACTAACGGAAAACAATGGATTTGAATTGATATTAACAAGAAGACGAGAAACTAATTTCACCGGGAGGATAAATGAAGAACTTGGGTCATTTAAAAGCACCATAATTGCAACAATCCTTAGGGAAGGCTTTAGGTGAAACATGACACAAGATAACTCCAATTAAGAGGTTGATGGATTTAAAATACCTCATTCTTAACAACATGTGAATCATGAAACATGAACTCAAATTATCAAGAATGACATAATACCACCTCCAATGATATGGAAGAAAGAATTGCACTCCGGATTGCAAGATGAAGAATGCTTGAGCTCCTTTGAAAAGAATCTTGATGAACACTTCGAGAAGGAAATAAATCCTTGATGAACCATCGTGTAGAACCTCCATGAAGAACTCCGGCAACAAAAGAATGATCACACGAAAAGAAGGATGAAAAGAATAAGGTTGAAGCCTTGCGATGATTTAGACGGAGCTTCGCGATGCTATACTTGAGAGAGCTTGGAATTCCGGGAAGAAAAGATGAAACAATTGAAACCGAGAATTTGATGAGCCTCCGGAATAAGGAATTGAATAAACTCGATGAAACAAGAATAAGAATTACATTATGCTTATCCTTCACCAATTAAATTAATGACAGTCAATGGATTAGGCATATTACTTATTCTCGTAGAAAAGATTAAGAGAGAGATAACATAAACTTGAGAAGGTCTTCGACGAACCACCGGTAGGATTGGAAAGAATGAATGAATTGATATGATAACCAAGGAAGAGAACTCTTGAACGAACCACCGAAAGAATTGAAAATGAATGAAGAAAAGATAAGGAAACACCGGGAAGAATTAGCAAATAAACGAAGATGCTTGAGAGAATTTAAATACATGAGAACGAAGATATGACGAGCTGATTAGAAAACACTTGAACGATGCACCGGTAAGATTTGTATAATGATAGTTGAAAGCTGAGAATGAATAAATCTGAGATGATGGGCTTCGGAGAATCAAACTGAAAAGACTCCTGAATTACTCCGGAAGGGCGAAAAGAATTCTCACAATCAAAAAACAACTATGAGAGGATGGCAACAAGCTAGAATGACGAATCTTTGAGAGAATGGATAAGATATGGAGGAAAAACTCTTCTTCGGTCTTCAAAATCCGAGAATGACGATGAGAAACACCACCATGAATTGTTGAGGCACTCCGGAATGACGAATAGAAATGTTGCACCGACGATGGAAAGAAATTGCTGGCTCTTGGAGAAAAAGCGTTTGACTGATGATAATTCATACTTACGTCAAACTTCAAAAGAATTTAGGATAGCTCCGGGAAAATAAGAAGAGTCAGGTAAGATCCTGGAAAAAGACCTGTGGGTTAGGGCCCACTCAAACGAAACACCGTTGAAATGATTTAAAGAGAGAGATTGCGCCGGTTGAATTAAATAGCTTTAATGAGATAACAACCTCGAGATAGGTTTGAACGGATCTTGAATGAAAAGACGAGCCTTCTGAGATATCTTCAGCACTCCGGAACAAATGAATAGCGAGAAGTTAAATATTATGGGGTGCACCGGTATGAGAAGGCATTTGAAGCAAGGAAAAGAATATGATCAACACAGAAAACTTGAATTGAAACCACCAGAGAAGAAAAGAATGGAGAATGAAGAACGAGTAGAGCATCTTCATGAGAAACACCGGGTAAGAACATGAAGGAAAAAGAATGGAGAGACTTCCATCAATAAAATGGATAGTGATTAAGAAATCTGAATCCTTGAAGAAAAAGGGGCGGGTGGGTGGGAAAAACAAAGGCAACTTGAGGACAGATGAAACGAACAACGTTGAGAAGGACCGATAATTGATCTTGCGAAAATTGACAAGATTTGACCCACTTGAAGAGAAGCACACCAATTGAAAAGGATTGACAAGACAATCTCGATTATTAGGAAGGATTAGTATTCACATAGGAACATGAGAACACCGCTTAAGAAAGGTATGGAATCAACATTTGACTTCGAAGAAACTCGAATACCACGACTCAAAACAAAACAAAGGATTGGCTTGTAGAATAAGCCGAAACAAACATATGATAGAGATTTCGTCTGAAGTTTTCGTGGTGGGGCCTACACGGGCTCGATCGTACAACACCATCATGTACAAGGCAGTGCACATGACATACGAAGCGTCCCCGAGTCGGCATAGCCAATGACTCTTTAAGACACAACAAGACCACTATAAAACCAACCGTGGATAGGCGGACCACTAGACGTCGAACCCCAATTTCATATCATACATCTGTCGGAAAGATATCCTAAGAGCTACTTGAATTCCCACTTATAAACTCCCGGAATTCTCCCGGTTATGCAATCAGGTGTTGGGGATACAGGGGGAAGCATAATATCTCAACCAAAACTAACAAATCCTACATCCAGCTGTATCCATCCTTCAAAACATAACTAAGAAACCTTCGGAAACCGTTTACCTCAACCTTCGAAAAGCATCCGTTATACGAGTTATGGCAATACTCCCGAACTCCCGCCCCAGTACTGGGTGGCGTCGAGGTTATCTCACCAACAACTGCATAAAAGAGATTCTCGACGTCGGCGAACTCAGGTATTCCAGAATCTCAATGATAAAATTGTGACGACAACACCTCGGAGCTCAACTCCCCGAGACACTGCCACAACCCCTAAATGTCAGGAGGCACCAAGAACAATGTTCTCGTCACAAAACCATCAGAACGATTCCAAGATACCCGCGTCATCCTAAATTTTTTTAGTGAAATTTGAGAAGAGAAGATTCAAAACTCTACGTCAGGATGCCTCACCAGAGCGACGAAGGGACTGAGGAGTAAAAAGAATCCTACTCTCCGATATATATAATCCTAAAAGACTCAAAACTTTTTCCTAGACTCAACAACGCTAGCGATTCGATCAAGCAGGGGGATCCTAAGTCGGGGAAGGCTCTGATTACCAACTTGTAACGCCCTCGATGCGGCTATATCTCCCACGTGTTGAAGCAGACTTAGAGGCATAACCGCATTGAAAGCAATGTCGCAAGTGAGGTAATCTTCGCAAAACAACCCATGTAATACATAAACGAAAAGAGATACATAGTTGGCTTACAATCGCCACTTCACACAATACATGAATAAAGCATTACATCATCCAGATACACTCAAGGTCTGACTACGGAACCAAAATAAAAGAAGACTACCCCAAATGCTACACAGATCCCAATCGACCCCAACTGGGCTCCACTACTGATCAACTAGAACGAAACAACACAAAGGACAAGATCTTCATCGAGCTCCTCCTTGAGCGTGGTTGCGTCACCTGCTCGGTAACATCGGCACCTGCAAACTGGTTTTGGAAGTAACTGTGAGTCACGGGGACTCAGTAATCTCACACCCTCACGATCAAGACTATTTAAGCTTATGGGTAGGTAAAAGGTATGAGGTGGAGCTGCAGCAAGCGACTAGCATATTTGGTGGCTAACATACGCAAATGAGAGCGAGAAGAGAAGGCAAAAGCACGGTCGAACAACTATGATCAAGAAGTGATCGTAGAACAACCTACGTTAAGCATTACTCCAACACCATGTTCACTTCCCGGACACCGCTGGAAAGAGACCATCACGGTAACACACGCAGTTGATGTATTTTAATTAAGATAAACTTTAGGTTTTCTACAACCGGACATTAACAAATCCCATCTACCCATAACCGCGGGCACGGCTTTCGAAAGTTCAAAACCCTGCAGGGGTGCAACTTAGCCCATCACAAGCTCTCACGGTCAATGAAGGATATTCCTTCTCCCAAGACAATCTGATCAGGCTCGGCATCCCGGTTACAAGACATCCTCGACAATGGTAAAACAAGTCCAGCAAGACCACCGAGATGTGCCGACAAATCCCCATAGGAGCTGCACATATCTCGTTCTCAGGGCACACCGGATGAGCAAGTCGTCGGGTGGGCCAGCCCAGAGTTGCCCCTAGTAGCTCCGGACATCGCTCAGTTTGAACCAACACTTAGACAAGCACTGGCCCGGGGGGGTTAAAATAAAGATGACCCTCGCGATGCGCGACTCCCAAGGGAAAAAGGCTTGGTGGCGAATGGTAAATGTCGGCGTTCTAGGAACGGGGGTCCCCAGACTTGCCTGCCTGCGGCCTACGGCGTGGCTCAAGCGGGGCCCAGCGCGGCCCATCTTCATCAGCCCAAGCTCAAGACCCTCGCGAGGGGCAAGCCTCGCGGGGCGGACGACAGGAAGCTTCCACAAGAGCGGCCTCATCAGGCAGGCTCACGAGGAGGCAGAGAGATCAAGGAAAGGGTACCTCGTGAGGATCCCATGACGCAAGCCATGACGATCAAGGCCAGGCAGGCGCCAGGCGGGCGCCGGCCTACGCAGTGTCCTTGTTTCCCCTTTGGTGCAAAGGGGGCAAGCACAGTCCAAGGCATCAGGCAAAGGTTACCATTCCGGTGCAACGAGACCGAGACCAGCCGGACGGCAGGACGGAGGTCACCATGGAGCCCAAGACGGCATCATCGTCAGTGCTTTTGGCAGCCGAAGACCACCTTTGGTCAGGATAACTTGTACTACATGTTCCCCTTTGAAATGGCCAAGTGTTGGCGCCCTTCCCGCTCAATTATTCGGGGAGAGGCCCAGGGCCTCAATAAATAGAGCTAGCCTCCGCAAAGGAAGGGCGACACCGAGGAAAGGAAAAATCAGGAGACATGTAGAGATCTGGTAGAACCCTAGCAGAGAGAGAGAGAGAGGCGACTGAACTCACCCTAGTAGTTCATCGCACCAGCTGAAGAACACCTCTCGCGAGGCTGTTCTTCCCTTGTACTGTCCATCATCAGCCCCAGAGGCAATCCACCACACCATACACTGGAGTAGGGTATTACACCACAACGGTGGCCCGAACCAGTATAAATCCCGTGTCTCTTGTGTTGTTCATCATTTTCATCTTAGTTCGCACGAGAGGATCGGACGTAGATCGGTAGGGGAGAGATCTCTGCGCGCACCCCAGTGTTCGAACCTCAAGGGTCTACCGGAACCCGAAACCCAACATTTGGCACGCCAGGTACGGGTGCGCCAGAATCCTTCTTCCGCTGTTCGCGTGTGATCTTCCGTCGTGTCCATGGCTGACGCTCGTCGGGCTCGCGCCGAGCGCCGGGCTGCTCACGCTACTCGCGTTGCCCAGACGGCGCCCGTCGGCGGCCCCCTTCGTCGTTCCCCATCGCCCGCCGCCAACGCCGCCACCGGCCCGGCAGGGAACGAGAAGCAGGCCTCGTCCCAGCACCCCTCGGTGCGGCGGGATGGCCGCACCACCACCACGTCGCTGACTCCAGTTGGCTCGTCGTCCCACGCCCGTCGCGCACCCATGGATGCGCACGCCTCACTGCTCTTGGCACGGGAGCTCCTGCACTATCGCCCCATCGACGACCCCTACGAGGACTGGCTCGCCCGCATCACCGAGCTCGTCAGTGTCGCAGGGGGCTCCCCCTTGCGGTCCCTCTCGTTGCCTCGCCCTCCATCCCGTGCAGGGGGCGAGGATCAGGAGGCGCCTCCGCCGCCTCCTCCCCAAGAAGGTGCCTTGGCTCCAAGGCGCGCAGCCCCAGGGTGAGACCCTCCACGTTCGGCGCCTGCGCAGCAAGAAGGGAGCTGCCAAGAGATCCCACGTCCCCGGAAGGTGCTCGCGCGCTCCCAGCGCCGGCGCGCCAAGATCGCGCCCCAGTGCCTCCATGACAAAACCCCACGCTGCTCCCAGTGGCGGCGCGTGGTGACCCGCAAGAACGAGTCCAGCACCAGCAAAGGGCGCCGGTGGCCACGGCGGGCTGCCTCGCCTTCACCCCCGAGCTATGCGGCGTCACATGGCCAGGCAAGTTCAAGCCCGACCTCCCTCCCCGCTACGATGGCACAGCGGACCCTGCAGACTTCCTGCAGCTCTACGAGCTGGGCATCGTAGCCGCCAACGGAGACGAGAAGGTCATGGCGAAATGGTTCCCCATGGCGCTCAAGGACGGCGCCCGCACCTGGCTCCTGAACCTGGCTCCTGGCACGATCTCCTCCTGGAGCGAGATGCGCACCCGCTTCACCGCCAACTTCCAGGGCACTCGCGACCGGCCCCCGGCCGTGAGCGACCTGCGCCGCATCAAGCAATAGCCAGGAGAAACCCTGCAGAAGCACATCCAGCGCTTCAACTACGCTCGCCTAAAGATCCCCAAGGTGACTGAAGAAGCCATCATCTCAGCCTTCTCCGACGGCGTGCGCGACATCAAGATGAAGGAAGAGCTAGCAATCCATGAAGACCTCTGCACATCCCTGGAGCTGTTCAACTTGGCAACCAAGTGCGCCAGGGATGAGGAAGGGCGTCTCTCCCTCCTCGAGCTCCCAGCAGCCGACCTGGAAGAAAAGAAGCTCAAGGCCAAGGACGTGAAGCGCAAGGGGGCTGCCGTGCTAGCAGCGGAACCGGACACCAAGCGAGGCAGGGATCAGCCTGAGTTATCCATGGGCGGACGATACTGCGTGTACCACGACCTCCACACCCACAACACCAACGAATGTCAAGAGCTCAGAGCCGTGCGAGATGGGCGAATCGGCCGACGCCCAGGGCGCAACGACAGGGGCTATGGCCGAGGAGGAGGAAGAGGTGGTGGACGATGGGAAGACCGTGGCCTTCGTCAGGGATGGCGTGACCGCCCTCGTGAGGACCGCTGGCTGGACCAGCCTCGCGAGGAAGGCTGGAGGGACTAGCCTCGTGAGGGCCACCCGCACGGCAACGCGGGCCTCCCTCCTATGCCGCCTCCACCAAGGAGGAACGAAGACCAACACCAAGACGATGGGGCTGGGGGCTTCCAAGAGCCGTGTGCAATTGCTTGCATCTTGGGCGGCGCCTAGGCCCCAGCCTCACAGCGCATCTTCAAGCAGTTTGCTCGTGAGGTGAATGCAGTCCTTCCCAAGCTTGAGGCCACGCGCCCTCTCAGGTGGTCTACGTGCGCGATCACATTCAGTTCCGCAGACCAGCTCTAGTGTGCGGCAACGGCCAGAGTCCTCCTGATGCTTTGCTCCCTAGTCATCAGCAATGTGCAAGTCACCAGGACCCTCATCAATGGCATGGCAGGACTCAACGTCATGTCCGTCGAGACGTTCGACAATCTCCAAGTGCCGTACGACCAACTTCAGCCGACCAAGCCTTTCTCGGGAGTCACCGATGGTTCCACTGTTCCAATTGGCCAGGTTCGCCTTCCGGTCACCTTCGGGCAACGCAACAACTACCGCACCGAGCTCATCGACTTCGACGTCGCTCACATCCTCCTGCCGTACAATGCCATCCTCAGGTACCCAGCCCTAGCCAAGTTTATAGCAGTGACTCACCATGGTTACAATGTCCTCAAGATGCCAGGAAGCAGTGGAGTCATCACCATACCCTGTGAAGAAAGGGACGCAGTGTGCTCGCTCTAGTGTGCGTTCCAAGCCGCAGCAATCAAAGACCCATATCGCAGGAGCGGGAGGCCTCCTGAGGCGACCCTCAAGAAGAAGAAGACCTCACCTGGCCTGAGCCGCAAGGAAGCAGGCACCTCTAGAGGTATTGCGTCAGGATTCGCGCCCGATCAGGGAGTGCCACCCTCTCGCGCATAGGAAGGCGCGCCCGGCGCCCTCCTCAGACAGGGCTCGGGGGCTCTCTCTTGGAGAGTCGCCGACCTTGCCAAGGTCACGGGGGAGGCTCTCGGGCACCACTTGGAGGGGTCCTTTCAAGCACGCTTCCCTCAGAAAGGTACAAGTCAAAGGAGACCAAACCCTTAGGAGTTCATCCCAAGGAACACCCAAGAGCTACAAGAGTCCAGAGTCATGCGCAGCAGCAGCCGCTTACCTGCCGTGGCCCCACATCCAGGCGAGGATGGAGGACTGCGCGTTTGCATCGATGTACCAGGGCTCAACTGAGCTGCGTCCCAGGAGTGCCTATGGCCTTCGGCCGTACGGCGTTGCATGGGACCACCTCACAGCTACGTTCGCATGCCCTTCGGCCTGCCGAGCGCGGTCGCCGCACATTAGTGCCTATTGAGGAGCATTCTGGAGGCTCAGGAGGTCAGGCATCACGCGGTCCTGGCGGAGGTGGCGATGGTCCCCGAAGACCTGCACGTGCCACTAGAGCCTCCTGAGGCCCCTGGGCCTGGTGGCTCATGAGGGCCGACGTCTTCACTATGCATCGCTCACTTCCTCAGCATCACTTCGTCTTCAATAGCACCAGGTGACATCTTTCAGAGTTCTACTTTCAGCTGGGAGCGCCCACAGGGCTGCACCATTCCCAGGCCGCGTGGGTCCATCCCTGCGGCATGTATCCATTTTGGTTATGCTCTTTATTTACCTTGTTAGGCGCCCCTTGGGCTGCATCATCCCCACGCCGCTCGGGCCCGACCCAGCGGCGGTTGCTTTTACCTGCGCTTGCTTGAAATTGGATTTCCTCCTATGTGCTTAACATACCTGACCTAATCACCTACTCGATCGACGCCTATTTGAAGAGCCGCTCACTCTGGCACGGTGCGTGCGCACGGGTCCGTCCCTGCAGCGTTGATAAACCTGAGTGGTCGAGCTCTGGCCGCGGCAGCCTCGCACGGTGCCACCTCACCAGGCCCTCAGTGCCCTGACCGCTCCCTCGGAGTGACCATAGGTTGGCCGGCGACCGTAACGACAGGCCTTGTTGAAAGAACAAGTGCTCCCTAGGTGGTTTTGATAATTGATGACAACATATCTCTTGTTGGACTAACATTTCGATCTAGTATGTTTCAGATAAGTTCAACAATGGAGTGGCATGGGCTGAAGGTTGTGGGAACTCCTTCAAGATGCTAAGGACAAAGGATTGGCTAAAGCTTCAAGCTCAAGACTCTTCATTTTACATTTTAGTGATCCAAGATCACATTGAGTCCATAGGAAAAGCCAATACTATCAAGAAGGGATGAGGTGTTGCTTAATGAGCCTCTTGCTTCATGTGCTTAATGATATGCTCCAAAATCCTCAGCTACTTTCCCACTTCCACATATGACCTAAACCCTAAGCCAAACTCGGTCCTACCGATTCTTCCTATCCGGCGCCACCGAGTTTCACTTGTCATAAGCCACTGCCAAACCCTAATTAGTTCGGTCTCACCGATGGGATCTCGGTCTCACCGAGATGGGCTTGCAAACTCTCTGTTACCCATAGCAATATTCTCGGTCCCACCGAGATATGCAATCGGTCTCACCGAGTTTGCTTGACCAAATCTCAGTTTCATTTATTACCCAAATCGGTCCCACCGAGTTTGAGTAATCGGTCAAACCGAGTTTTGGATTTACCCTAACCCTAGCACATCGGTCCCACCGAGTTGATCCAGTCGGTCCCACCGAAATCACTAACGGTCACTAGGTTTACATTTTCGGTCCGACCGAGTTTATTGATTCGGTCCCACCGAGATTGGAAAACTGTGTAACGGTTGGATTTTGTGTGGAGGCTATATATACCCCTCCACCTCCTTCTCATTCAGTGAGAGAGCCATCAGAATGCACACATCATTCCAACTCTTATGTTCTGAGAGAGAACCACCTACTCATGTGTTGAGACCAAGACATTCCATTCCTACCATATGAATCTTGATCTCTAGCCTTCCCAAGTTGCTTTCCACTCAAACCCTCTTTCCACCAAATCCAAATCCTATGAGAGAGAGTTGAGTGTTGGGGAGACTATCATTTGAAGCACAAGAGCAAGGAGTTCATTACCTACACACCATTTGTTACTTCTTGGAGAGTGGTGTCTCCTAGATTGGCTAGGTGTCACTTGGGAGCCTCCGACAAGATTGTGGAGTTGAACCAAGGAGTTTGTAAGGGCAAGGAGATCACCTAATTCGTGAAGATCTACCGCTAGTGAGGCAAGTCCTGTGTGGGCATTGGCCATGGTGGGATAGACCAAGGTTGCTTCTTCGTGGACCCATTGTGGGTGGTTGCTTCTTCGTGGACCCTTCGTGGGTGGAGCCCTTCGTGGACTCGCGCAACGTTGCCCTTGGGTGGAGCCCTGTGTGGACTCGCGCAACCGTTACCCTTCGTGGGTTGAAGTCTCCATCAACGTGGATGTAGGATAGCACCACCTATCCGAACCACGGGAAAAACATCCGTGTCTCCAATTGCGTTTGATCTCTCAAAATCCTTCCCTTTACATTCTTGCAAGTTGCATGCTTTACATTCCGCTGCTCATATACTCTTTGCATGCTTGCTTGATATGTATTGTGTGTATTGAAATTGTGCCTAAACTGCACTTGAACCGAAAAGGATTAAAAATTGCAACTTTAGCACGAAGTGTCTAATCACCCCCCCTTTAGACACATCTACTTCTAGATCCTACAAGTGGTATCAGAGCTTTGGTCTCCATTGCCTTGGTTTAATCACCATTGGAGGAAGATGGATGTGTCTACTCTAGGGAGTCTTAGACATAGAGTGCCCATTCTTGATGGAAAGTATTTTCATGAGTGGAAAAATGAGATGCTTGTAATCTTCAATCAATATCATTTGAACAAGTATATTGCTAGCCCTTGTGCACCCCATATTGATCCCTTGCATCCTACCCTAGACAAAGATATTGACATGATTCGCAATCTTAGAACTATTGAGCTCATCATTAGAGGATTGCCCAAAGACTTGATTGCTAGTTTGCCTACTCAAAATTGCGCCTATACTATATGGAAATTTCTTGAGGAACGGTTTCCCAATCACTCCTTGAAAACTTTGGATGAAATTCTCCATAAATCTATTGCCTTGAGTAAGATGAACTCTAGTGATCCTAGTTTTGGTAAATGTCTTCTTGAACTTGCCAATCTTAAGCATGCTAAAGGAGATGTTGGAATCATTAATGATATCATACTCAAAGCTATAAGAATTCATAAAAGTAACCACTTTGATCATTTATCTAATGAATTACCCTCTCTAGGAAATGATGAGTCACAAGATCATGATGAACATGAATATTATGATGATGATGATAGTGACTCCGATCTTGATAATGCAGTGAGAAATTTTGGTCTTATGGCAAATCTTCGGGGATATGAATCAGGAGGAAAGGAATGGGTTCTTGATAGTGGATGCACTGATCATATGACCGGAGATGAAGAGATGTTCCGTGAGCTTGCTGAAAACAACGGCCCTCGAAAATATGTCACCTTTGGTGATAATTCAAAGGGTAAAGTGGTTGGCCTTGGTAAGGTGGCCATCTCAGATGATAGTTCCATTCAAAATGTCATGCTCGTTGAATCTCTTGGCTATAACTTACTTTCAGTATCTAGACTTGCTGATTTCGGTTTGAACGTCCTATTTACTGAGGTAGATTGCCAAGTATTTCGTCGAGACAATCATAAAATGGTATTTACAGGTATGCGTAGAGGTGATCTTTACATTGTCGATTTCTCTAAAAAGGCACAACCTAAAACTTGCTTTGTTGCTAAATCCTCAAAAGGCTGGTTGTGGCATGGACGACTAGGTCACGTTGGCATGAGAAACCTTGACAAGCTTATTAAAGGAAATCATATCCTTGGAGTTAACGATGTCTTATTTGATAAGGATAGACTTTGCAGTGCTTGTCAAGCAGGTAAACAGGTTGGAGGAAGACATCCCGTGAAGAACATCATGACCACAAGGAGGCCACTCGAGCTGCTTCACATGGATCTTTTTGGTCCCAATGCCTACAAGAGTCTCGGTGGAAATTCTTTTGTTCTAGTTATAGTTGATGATTTTTCAAGATTTACGTGGGTGTTCTTTCTTAATGACAAGTCGCAGGTCCATAAGATCTTCAGAAACTTCGCTAGGAAAGCCCAAAATCATTTTGATGTGAAGATCAAGAAGGTTCGGAGTGACAACGGAACGGAGTTCAAGAACGCAAATGTGGACACCTTTCTTGACGAAGAAGGGATTTCACACGAGTTCTCGGCTACATACACACCTCAACAAAATGGAGTTGTTGAGAGGAAGAACCGGACGCTCATCGAAATGGCAAGAACAATGCTTGATGAATACAAGACGCCAAAGCACTTTTGGGCAAAAGCGGTTGAGACAGCTTGTCACGCAACAAATCGCTTATATCTTCACAAGCTACTTGGCAAGACGGCATACAAGCTCCTTACCGGTAACAAGCCTCAAGTTGGATACTTTCGAGTATTCGGCTCAAAGTGCTACATTCTTGATAAGCATTGTCGCTCAAAGTTTGCTCCTAAATCTCATGAAGGTTTTCTACTTGGTTATGGATCAAACTCTCACACTTACCGTGTCTACAACAATTTCACCCGAAAGGTTGAAGATACGGTAGATGTGAAGTTTGATGAATCTAATGGCTCGCAAGTAGAGCAATTGCCAATTGATGTAGGAGACAAAGACCCCTCAGAAGCAATTCAAGACTTGTCTATTGGCAAAATTCGTCCAACAGAGGTGAAGGAGAGTACTTCATCCATCCAAGTGGAAGCTTCTACTTCATGACAAGGTGAACCAAGAATCGACACGGAAGCATCCACAAGTGGGCCACACCAAGATGAAGAAAACGAGGAAGTATGTCAAGATGAACATCAACAACCTCCTTCTCCACCACGACAAGAGAACGACGACGTCAACAATGAAGAAGTCCAAGAAGAAGAACAAGATGAAGAAGATGCTCAACAAAGACCCAAGCAAAAGCTCTCACGAGTTCGAGCAAGTATTGCCAAAGATCATCCCATCGAGCAAATCCTCAATGATATACAAACCGGGAGAATCACTCGCTCAAAAACTGGTTTAGCTAACTTTTGTGAAAACTATTCATTCATCTCGAGCATTGAACCAATGAAGGTTGAAGAAGCATTGGAAGATCCGGATTGGATAAACGCTATGCATGAAGAGCTACATAATTTTGAGAGAAACCAAGTTTGGACATTGGTTGAGAAGCACGACAACAACCACAACATCATTGGTACCAAATGGGTGTTTCGCAATAAGCAAGATGAAGATGGACATGTGGTTCGCAATAAAGCACGTCTCGTCGCCCAAGGATACAGACAAGTCGAAGGTATGGACTATGGTGAGACATATGCTCCCGTTGCTAGACTTGAGTCCATTCGCATCTTACTTGCCTATGCTAATCACCATAATATCACCTTGTACCAAATGGACATTAAAAGTGCTTTTCTAAATGGAGAAATAGAGGAGGAAGTTTATGTCAAACAACCTCCCGGCTTTGTCAATCCTAAGAAACCAAATCATGTTTAAAACTTCACAAAGCTCTTTATGGTCTTAAACAAGCTCCTAGAGCATGATATAAATGCTTGACCAAGTTCCTTACTACAAGTGGTTTTGAAATTGGTAAAATTGATTCTACTCTTTTTACTAAAAGGGTTAATGGAGAACTATTTGTATGCCAAATTTATGTTGATGACATCATATTTGGTTCAACTAACCCTCTCTTTAGTGAAAAGTTTGGAAAGCTAATGTCAGAGAAGTTTGAGATGTCTATGATGAGTGAACTCAAATTCTTTCTCAGGATGCAAATCAAGCAAACTAAGGAAGGTACATTTGTCTCTCAAACAAAGTACACCAAGGACTTATTCAAGAAGTTCAACATGCAAGAATGCAAAGGTATGTCTACACCCATGCCTACTAGTGGACATAATGATTTGACCAAAGATGGTGAACCTGTTGATCAAAAGGTTTATCGCTCTATGATTGGTTCATTGTTATACCTATGTGCTTCACGTCCCGATATTATGCTAAGTGTGTGCATGTGTGCACGATATCAAGCTGCTCCTAAAGATTGTCATCTTAAGGCTGTGAAAAGGATAGTGAGATATTTAATCCATACACCAAATTTTGGCATTTGGTATCCTAAGAGGTCTTCTTTTGATCTTGTTGGCTATTCCGACTCAGATAATGCCGGAGACAAGGTTGATAGAAAGTCCACTTCGGGTACTTGTCAATTTCTTGGTAGATCTGTTGTGTCTTGGTCTTCCAAGAAACAAAACTCGGTATCCTTATCCACCGCCGAAGCGGAATACATTGCCGCTGGTTCATGTTGTGCTCAATTACTTTGGATGACCCAAACTCTTAAAGATTATGGGATTTATGTGAAGCATGTTCCACTGCTGTGTGACAATGAAAGTGCTATCAAAATTGGTCATAATCCTGTACAACATTCTCTAACTAAGCATATTGAAGTTCGTCATCATTTCATTCGAGATCATGTTGCTAAGGGTGACATCAATCTTAAGCATGTTCGCACCGATAAGCAATTAGCGGATATATTCACTAAACCGCTTGATGAGAAAGTGTTTTGCAGGTTGAGAGGAGAATTGAACATCATTGATGCTTCGAACTTGGAGTAGAAACTCCATTGGCTACATGCAAGACATGAGCTTATAACTATGCCATGATGTATCTCTTATGATAACTATCTTATGTCTTGGATATATTTGCACCTTGCATGTTGTCTAACCCATGTAGGTGCTTGGTTGAATTTAATTCCATGAGATTGCGACTCACTCACATCTTGAGCAATCTCTACAAGACCAAGACTCTACACAATAGTGGTTGAAGACAAGGAAGCACAAAACCATTCAAACATATCCTTTGACAAATTCTATGTTAAACTTCATGATTGTCATTTTTGGATACACAAGTGCTCTTCCTTGCAAGAACTAACCCATGTAGGTAGATGAACTCAAACTCCAAGTGGTGCTCCCAACTCTTGATGAACTACATCAACCCTGAGCACCCACACAAGTTCAACTACATGAGCAAGAACCACATCACCACCCAAGGTATGTCATTCCATCTTAGAGAAGCTTTACTCCAAGACATGAGTCAAAGCAACTCAACAAGATGTGAATACATCAAGATGCTTAAACGAAAAATGGTAACCCCATTTTGAGCTTAAACGATGAGTATGACCTATGATCAAGTGTCCTCACTTGACTCCTAAGTCAATATACTCTAACATAGGTGACTATGTCACCGCCCAATTCTAGATGAAGTTCTCTTGTGTCCTTTTCTGAGTTATTGCATTTATTCCTTGCATATTTGTTTCCTTCTCTCTCAAAAACAAAAAAAAACTTCATCTAGAAACTTTCACTTTTTCCTGTTTGTTTTTGTTCTGCATATTTCTGCATCAAATTTCTTGCAAATCCTTCAGCTAATTCATTGCAAATCTTTGTGAGATCTTACTTGACTAGTGAGATGAGGTGACAAGTGTTTTTCTGTGTAAACTCGGTTTCACCGACTTGCAAATTTCGGTCCAACCGAATCTTTTCGGTACCACCGAAATGTGCCACTCAGTGCCACCGACTTTGTAATCAGAAAACCATTTTGCCACTTGTTCTACATTTCTTCTGATCCAGCTCCACTCAATGAATCTTGTCCTCCACAAGCATCACAATTTTATCCTCTGCTTTGTGCTGAATCTCAAGGACCAAACCTATTCGACGGATTCCAGGAAAAACCTTCTTGGAAATTGATGTCAAAGGGGGAGAGAGAGATCACATCAAAGCTTGTAGGAAAGAGAGATCACACCAAGAGAGAAAAAATATTAAGGGGGAGAGAAAGTCTCAAGGATCCCAGATGTTGTTAAGGGGGGAGAGAGAGATCTCCAGGGAGAGAAAAATACTCAAGGATCCCAGATGCTTGATGTTCAAGAGGAGAGATGCCACATGTCTTTTTGGGGGAAAGACATGTTCATATGAACTCATTTGAATTAAGTTCTATTCAGCTCTGATTTTCTGTTTCCTATCTTCTCCCAATATACCATGTAAGATTCAGGGGGAGCAAGACACCTAAGGGAAAAGAAATCAGCCAAATTCATTGAATATCTTTATTCTTGGGGACATGTTGGATCCAATGTTATCACTCTCTACATGTCATCCCAGTCTTGGCATTCTTGTGGTTTCTTTTGTTTGCTCTGGCTAGTGGACGTACCTGTGTTATCTAACCTTGTTTGCAGGTTCATTCCATCCTAAGCCAACTCGAGACCACAAGGTAAGTATATGCATCAAAATCATGAGTATGAGGAGTTCTTGCTTATGTACATACTGTTTGCAAGAAGGACTCATGAGCATGAAGGTATTTTCCTTAATAATCTTTTGCTCTGATGCATATGGCCAAGATACATGTAACACATTGCCTACTCTGTCATGATTATGCTCTCACATGCCTCTATATTTCATATTTACATGAGTGCATACATGTAGGGGGAGCCTATGCTTGCTACATGTTCTTCCAAAGCTTTACTTGCTGTTCTGTATATCTTTATCTAAAGCTTTGATGTATGTTGCCATCAATTACCAAAAAGGGGGAGATTGAAAGCACAAGTGCTCCCTAGGTGGTTTTGATAATTGATGACAACATATCTCTTGTTGGACTAACACTTCTATCTAGCATGTTTCAGATAAGTTCAACAATGGAGTGGCATGGACTAAAGGTTGTGGGAACTCCTTCAAGATGCTAAGGACAAGAGATTGGCTAAAGCTTCAAGCTCAAGACCCTTCACTTTTACATTTTAGTGATCCAAGATCACATTGAGTCCATAGGAAAAGCCAATACTATCAAGGAGGGATGAGGTGTTGCTTAATGAGCCTCTTGCTTCATGTGCTAAATGATATGCTCCAAAATCCTCAACTACTTTCCCACTTCCACATATGACCTAAACCCTAAGCCAAACTCGGTCCTACCGATTCTTCCTATCCGGCAGCCACCGAGTTTCACTTGTCATAAGCCACTGCCAAACCCTAATCAGTTCGGTCTCACCGATGGGATCTCGGTCTCACCGAGATGGGCTTGCAAACTCTCTGTTACCCATTGCAATATTCTCGGTCCCACCGAGATATGCAATCGGTCCACCGAGTTTGCTTGACCAAATCTCAGTTTCACTTATTACCCAAATCGGTCCCACCGAGTTTGAGTAATCGGTCAAACCGAGTTTTGGATTTACCCTAACCCTAGCACATCGGTCCCACCGAGTTGATCCAGTCGGTCCCACCGAAATCACTAACGGTCACTAGGTTTACATTTTCGGTCCGACCGAGTTTATTGATTCGGTCCCACCGAGATTGGAAAACTGTGTAACGGTTGGATTTTGTGTGGAGGCTATATATACCCCTCCACCTCCTCTTCATTCGAAGAGAGAGCCATCAGAACACATACACAATTCCAACTCATATGTTCTGAGAGAGAACCACCTACTCATGTGTTGAGACCAAGATATTCCATTCCTATCACATGAATCTTGATCTCTAGCCTTCCCCAAGTTGCTTTCCACTCAAATCTTCTTTCCACCAGATCCAAATCCTATGAGAGAGAGTTGAGTGTTGGGGAGACTATCATTTGAAGCACAAGAGCAAGGAGTTCATTACCTACACACCATTTGTTACTTCTTGGAGAGTGGTGTCTACTAGATTGGCTAGGTGTCACTTGGGAGCCTCCGACAAGATTGTGGAGTTGAACCAAGGAGTTTGTAAGGGCAAGGAGATCGCCTACTTCATGAAGATCTACCGCTAGTGAGGCAAGTCCTTGGTTGGCGATGGCCATGGTGGGATAGACAAGGTTCCTTCTTCGTGGACCCTTTGTGCGTGGTTGCTTCTTCGTGGACCCTTCGTGGGTGGAGCCTGTGTGGACTCGCGCAACCGTTGCCCTTGGGTGGAGCCCTGTGTGGACTGCGCGCAACCGTTACCCTTCGTGGGTTGAAGTCTCCATCAACGTGGATGTAGGATAGCACCACCTATCCGAACCACGGGAAAAACACTCCGTGTCTCCCAATTGCGTTTGAATTCTCCAAACCCTTCTCTTTACATTCTTGCAAGTTGCATGCTTTACATTCCGCTGCTCATCTACTCTTTGCATGCTTGCTTGATATGTATTGTGTGTGTTGAAATTGTGCCTAAACTCCACTTAAACCGAAAAAGCTTAAAATTGCAACTTTAGCACTAAGTGTCTAATCACCTCCCTCTAGACACATCTACTTCTAGATCCTACACTTGTTTCTCCTCATGATTGGTGTGCGGGACCTACTCCAGGAGCAACGTTGGGGGCATTGTGAGCTCTCTCTCCCTCTCTTCGGCATGGACCGCTTGCATGTTAAAAGGGGGTACTTGAGCATCGCGACTCATGTGCTCCTACTGGCTCTCCAACCCTCACCCCCTGGCCTTGACCCACGGCATCGCGACCTGTCATACTAGCTCTGGCTGAGCTCGCTCGAGGGCCGGGACCTGAGGACGTAGAGTGTTAAGGAAAGTGTGGGGGAGTGGGAAGAAGCTCGCGAGGGCCTAACCTAGCAGTACCTCGACCACCGCCTCTCGGGCCAGGCGCCTCTCCGAGGAACTACGTCAGACACACAAGATAAGTCGCGCCGTCGCAAAAGCTAGATCAACGCAGCGCTAAATCCCTGCCCAGTGCAACTCTGTCACGGCGACGCTACCTTCCTTTCTCGCCCAGCAAGGATTGCTTGAGCGCTAAAGGGGACCTCCCGAGCATCGCGACTCGGGGGCTCTTACGGGACCTCGGGCCGCTCACCTCCTGGCCTTGACCACGGCATCGCGACCTGGCATACCAGCGACGGCTGAAGCCTGCCTGGGGACTGGGACCTGTCAGCGTAGAGCGCCAAGTCCTCGTGAGGATAGAAAGGGGGAGCTTAGCCGGAACAGAAAGGACACCTCACGCCAATTCATATTAAGGATATAGTAATTACAAAAAGCACGGCAGACGCCTTACATACCCCCGCGGGGTGTTGCTTTGATTCCTTGCAGGGAACAAAAGGTGCTAACCCTAAGGAACACTACTTGCTAGCACCTCCCCAGGCGACGCCATCATCAACAGTGGGCTGCCCAGTGCCGGCACCAATCCCATCCAGATCAGTGGCGTCGGCGGCCCGATGCAGCTGCCTCACTCCGAGCGCGGTGCGAGCTCGGAGGCTCGTAGCTGTCATTGCTCGTCTCCGGGGTCGCGAGGAGTTTGGGGGGAGCCGCTGAAGCCCGCAGTCCCTCCGCTGCTGCCTGAGGGGCTGCAAGAGGACCAACGGGCGGGGCTAGTCCTCGCCAGTTCGTCACCACTGCCGCTTCCCTTAGGGCAGCATTCCAGCCGGCGTCCTTCTGCATCAAAGACCTTGAAGAACATCAAGGAGGCGCCGTCATATTCAAGATGGATCACCAAGGCGTCGTCCGCGCGACAGACCCGGGCAATCTCACCCCAGACCCGGGTCATGAAGACCTTGCCTGGAGCGACGACCGTGACCTCCTCTCCGGTTGCAGGGGTGCCATAGTCGGCGTGCTGCAGCCAGAGCTCCAGGGCCCCGCTCGGCGGCATCTCAAAGGCGAAGGAGGGAGGAAGGCGGATCCACAAAGTTGGAGGCATGGCGGCGTGGAGCACAAGCTCGCGAGAGGAGCGCTCCGCGTGGACTCCAGGGGGGACGACGCACACCACTGTGACTCACCGGCGTCGGCGGCGACGCTGTCGGTGTTGCTCGGCGCGCCCTCCCCCCTGGGGCCTACGACACGGGCGTGCAAGGGTAGCGGAAACCCAGGCGGCGGCCGCTCGTACAACGGCCTCGACACCACCTGCCAAGCGCCTTCGTCCCGGTGACAGAGAATTGGCCGCTTCTTCGGTGGGAGGGGGTCAGGACCCTCTCTCGGGGCCTTTCCCTTCTCCTCAGCTGAAAACCGGCGGATCGGTGCCATTGGTGCAAGAGGAAGCAAGGGTGAGGAAGAAGAAGATGAGGAGTAACGGAAGGGGTGAACTGGCGAAGCTCACGCAGCCCCGTACTTATAGCCGGGGAAGGCCAACCGCCGAGCACCATGACCTCAGGTAATCATGACCCATATCTTTGCATGCAGGGACTTGTCAAGTCGTGCAGTTGCTGAGGCGTTGTGGGAAGTGCAGAGCCCACGCCCAATCAACCGCCACGAGGCGCCCAAGGCCGCAGGCTGTTAGGGCCCGCGGCACTTCGCGCTTGCCCCATCGCTTTTCTGCTAAGGCAAGCCCGCGCACACCTTGGGCCTGGGGGCTACTGTCGGAGTTCTGGGAATGGGGGTCCCCAGACTTGCCTACCTACGGCCTGCGGCATGGCTCAAGCGGGGCCTAGCGCGGCCCATCTTCATCAGCCCAAGCTTAAGACCCTCGCGAGGGGCCAAGCCTCGCGGGGCGGATGATAGGAAGCTTCCACAAGAGCGGCCTCATCAGGCAGGCTCGCGAGGAGGCGGAGAGATCAAGGCAAGGGTACCTCGCAAGGATCCCATGATGCAAGCCATGACGATCAAGGCCAGGCGGGCGCCGGCCTGCGCAGTGTCCTTGTTTCCCCTTTGGTGCAAAGGGGGCAAGCACAGGCCAAGGCATCAGGCAAAGGTTACCATTCCGGTGCAACGAGACCCAGACCAGCCGGACGGCAGGACGGAGGTCACCGTGGAGCCCAAGACGACGTCATCGTTAGTGCTTTTGGCAGCCGAAGACCACCTTTGGTCAGGATAACTTGTACTACATGTTCCCCTTCGAAATGGCCAAGTGTTGGTGCCCTTCCCGCTCAATTATTCGGGGAGAGGCCCAGGGCCTCAATAAATAGAGCTAGCCTCCACAAAGGAAGGGCGACACCGAGGAAAGGAGAAATTGGGAGACATCTAGAGATCTGGTAGAACCCTAGCAGAGAGAGAGAGAGAGGCGACTGAACCCACCCTAGCAGTTCATCGCACCAGCTCAAGAACACCTCTCGCGAGGCTGTTCTTCCCATGTACTGTCCATCATCAGCCCCAGAGGCAATCCACCACACCATACACAGGAGTAGGGTATTACACCGCAACGGTGGCCCGAACCAGTATAAACCCCGTGTCTCTTGTGTTGTTCATCATTTTCATCTTAGTTCGCACGAGAGGATCGGACGTAGATCGGTAGGGGAGAGATCTCCGTGCGCACCCCAGTGTTCGAACCTCAAGGGTCTGTCGGAACCCGAAACCCGACAGTAAAAACAATGTTGGGCCTTGCTGGAGGAGTTTTATTCAAGGCGAACTATCAAGGGGTTCCCATTATAACCGAACCGTGTAAGGAACGCAAAATCCGGGAACATAACACCGATATGACGGAAACTAGGGTGGCAAGAGTGGAACAAAACACCAGGCATAAGGCCGAGCCTTCCACCCTTTACCAAGTATATAGAGGCATTAATTAAATAAGAGATATTATGATATCCCAACAAAATATCCATGTTCCAACAAGGAACAAACTCCAATCTTCACCTGCAACTAGCAACGCTATAAGAGGGGCTGAGCAAAGTGGTAACATAGCCAAACAACGGTTTGCTAGGACATGGTGGGTTAGAGGCTTGGCTCAACAATATGGGAGGCATGATAAGCAAGTGGTAGGTATCGCAGCATAGGTATAGCAAAAGAGCGAGCAACTAGCAAGCAAAGATAGAAGTGATTTCGAGGGTATGGTCATCTTGCCTGAAATCCCGCAAGGAAGAAGAACGAGTCCAATAAGAAGACAAACGAACGTAGTCGAACGGGTCCTCACCAACGCGACGTTATCGAAACCAACCCAAAGAAGCAACACCGGAAAGAAGCAAACCACATAGTAAACAACCACCACATGAACATGGCATGATGCACAATCAAGTATGATGCATGTTCGGTTTAAGGAAGCATGGCATGGAAAAGTGCACAAGCAATCCTACAAATTAAGTGGAGCTCAACATGCAACTCTGGTGCATATTGATGAAACACCACATTCAAGTTATTTATTTCAATCTCGTTTATGTATCCAACAATATTCAATGTTGTTAGCATGGCAAGAGGTGAAGCAAATGAAAACTACCTATCTAGGCAAGTTTAAATGAGTCCGGAACAATAAGTAACAAGTCCGGAAAAATCCTCATGTGCATATATTGGTTATGGTACTGATTTGCCGTAAACCATATTTAGAATTGTTAAACATGCAAAGTGAGGCCACCATGTTAAACCAGGCATTTTTCCACCCCATTTACATATAAAGTTTGTTAGGTTTGGAGCTACGGTTATTAAGTTATGAATTAAAGCATTTCAACATGGCATAGGAGCAAATTTAACCAAACGGCATCTTAAACATTTTAAACATGGATGAAAGTGGCATATTATGAAACTAGACGAAAAACTAAGCATTTTACATATAAAGTTTGTTTTAATCCGATGCACGGTTCTGAAGTTATTATATGCATGAAGCACAAGGGGTTTTCTATAAAACAGGCAAACTCTGGATAATTAGGAAAATCCCAGGCGTTGGAAAAAACATTGCGGGCCGAACCTAGAATAGGAGCATGGGCGCGGAATAGTATGTTGCGCCCAGTGCGATGTATAGGTGGGGGCAGCTCACCATGGGCTTCGGCATAGCTGGAAGCAGAGGAGGCCGGCGATAGCGTTTCTGGGCCTCGGGCCATGCGCTGGGCTGGATGAAGCTGGGGTAGCGCTGGGCCTTGGCGCCTGTCGATGGAGGTGGCCCAGTTTGATGGATCTGCAGGCCGACTGGCTTGGCACTGGGCCTTGGCGCGATCGAACCAGGAGGCAGGGCGTGGTCAACGCGCCCACGACCACGACGAGCAGAGGACGCCCCGGTTGCGGAGGAGGCAGGAAATGGGGCACTCCGACGAGGAAGATGGCCGGCGCGGGCTCTCAGGCATGGGGAAGCTCAAAACGAACGGATCCAGGGCGCGGGAAGCCCGTTCCAAGTGGTGGTGGGCTTGACGAAGAAGAGCAGCAGCGGACAGGAGCGGCTCGAGGAGGGGAACTTGGCGAGGGGTTCTGCAGGTGCGGGAACACCAGAGATGGCCGGGGACGCGGGGACTGCGTTGGATCCGGCCGGGGGGGAGCCCGTCTCTGAAGATGGTGGCACCGGCTGATTTCAGGCACAGGGAAGGGGCACCTGGCACGGATTGTGAGGAAGCTGGAGGGCGATGTGCTCGGGTGTGAGCTCGTGCTCGAGGAAGACGACGAGGAGGCAGCAGCCTCGGGCAGGGAGGAGCTCTGGCGGGGGTCGCGGCTCCACGTCCAGCGATGGGGTGCTCGAGTTTTGCTATTGCTGCGGGCACGAGGAGAAATAGAGGAGGCCAGCGACACGAGGTGGCTCTTGTCTTCAGTGGAGCTTGCTCCGGCGAGGCAACCAGAGGCGCTGGTGGCGCTAGGAGCTCGGGGAGGCTGTCTGTAGCGGGGAACGAAGGCATGGGCATGATGCAGATCGGGCACCAGGCGAGACAGGCAGGAGGAGAAAAGGACGCGGGGCATGGCGCTGGTTGGTTGGCGGCAGAAAGCGAGGTGGATGAATGATGGATCGAGGGGAGGCTCGACCATGGTTGGCTGGTGGATCGGGGTGGATCCCGATGGGGATTTGGGAGAGAGGCTGCGGCGGAGGGATGGGATTGATGGGACAAGGTCCCTAGAAGTTAGGGTTAGGGACTATAAATATAAGGAAAAGAGGGAGTTTGGATCATCCGATCGAAATCGGATGGTTCAGAAAGAATAGGCTAGGGAGTCCAAATAATAAAACGGTGACGTTTTGTAGATGTTTGGGGATGATCCGGACACAACGGTCACGACTGCTCGGGTCAGGTCCGGGACAATTTTCGGACACGCGCGAGGGGGGATGCGGGCTGACGAGAGAGGTTAGGTTGGACCTGGCGGTAGGTAGTGAGCTGTGTAGACGGTCTCGAGCTGAGAGAAGAGAAGAGAGGGAGGCCCGGCGACAGTTTTCGGAGACCGAAAACGTCCAACGTTAGACCGGCTATATTGCCGCTATAGTTTAACGGTTGGGCTATCAAACGAACTCCGAATGTGATAAAACTTGATAGGCGGTCTATCTACACTATAATAAGACCACACACCAACTTTCAACCCAATCCGAGAACATTTTCTGACCACTTATAAAATAGTATTTCGGACATGCCGCGGGCGCGTGCAAGTGTGTCTGGGCTCAGAACGGACAACGGACGGAACTGGGGGAACCCGGACGGATGCAAGTTTTGAAAACATGATGATGCAATGCACATGATGACATGACAAGATGCAACACACAAGCGAATGACATGGCAACGACAGCGAATAACTGGAAGACACCTGGCGCATCGGTCTCGGGGCGTCACATACACGCAATTAACTCAAATGGATTGGACGTGACTCTATTATTCTCCAATGGCAACCGGCAAATTTCCTCCCGTGAGCCGAAGTAGGTTTCTTGGTTTGCATGCGTGTTTAACGGAGGGGTTTGATGGAGGCGAGGAGGCGTGTTCAGCCGGGCATATAGCGGACGGCATAGTACTATTCGATTTGACATCTACAACTAGTATATTATGAAAAGCAAAGAAGAGTAGTAGAGATAGAGATAAGAAAGAGACTATGGAGGAGCACCATCTACTGCTTCGTGGGCTACGCCTGTGCTCCATTCGGCGGCCGCAACGTCCCCTACAGCCACTCCCTCCTGCGCTCCATTCAGCAGGCGCTGTTGAAATTTGGGGAGCTCACTCTCACGACTGCTGGAAGCGACGATTTCACCGACGACGACTTCTTCCCCGACCTCGGCAATCTCTTCCTCAACGACATGGGCGACAACCTCAATGCCAACGGTGCTGCTCCCGTTGCACCATATGTGTTGCTGTCCTTCCTGTTCGAAATTGTGGTAGAATTCATGTTTCTAGTCTGTGTCCTAGATTCGATCTATTAATCTACTATGCTAGTCCACATGATTAGTTTAATCTCTGTTATAGCCGTCATGATTTATTTTGTGCTTATTCGGACTAAATCTCGTAGTAACTTGCTCATATATTCAACTGGCGGAACGTCCCCTACAGCCACTCCCGTTTCATGGACGACCTGGTCGATGCCTCCAAGGATCCCTTCGTCTACTGCTATGAGTGCCCGAAGCCATTTTGGGGCTCGCCAGCGGACATCGTGCATCACCTCACGTAGGCGTGTGACGATCACTACTGGCCCTTGGCGGAGAACATCAAGTACGAGATGTGCTACCCGTTCACCGTGTCGGAGTCGCTGGAGGATCACCGTCGCATGCTAGTATTAGAGGAGGACGACAGCGTCTTCCTCTTGATCGTGGGCACTGGCGAGGCCCGCTCAGGCCGCCGCCCCGTCTCTATAGTGTGTGTCAGTGGCGACGCCGCTGACACTGACACTGACACGAGGCTGATGTACGGGTGCATGCTCACTATTACTACCCCTTGAAGGTACGTGGGCGGCGACACTGGCTATGTCAAGCTGACTTGGACTCTACCGAGTTGATACTTTCCCGCCGATGTGGACATGGAAGACGCATGATATGATTTGACCCCCAACAATGTGCATGGGGCCTCCAATGAGGTTCACCTGGACATCTGCATTACCAAGTTAAATGTTGATCATTAGTCTTCGCTCAATGTAATCCGCTGTCTAAGCATGTGGAGACTTCCATGCATGATATTGCTCTATTGGAGTATCGTGCATGAATGAAAGTGTATCCATTTATGGTTTAGTCTAGAATCTTCCATGTATGAATTTTTACTACAGTACTGGTGAAAGACTTATGATGAACCATTTCTTACATCTCCTCTGCCCCCTTCCAAGTCATCCTGATTTAATCCCTCCGTCTAGGTGTATAAGGGCATGGTTAATACTTAAATAGTATAGCCAACTGTTGACTATAAGAAAGTGCCATGTCATCTGTAGCTAACATGTATAACAATGGATACTCAAAAACTAATTCTTGAAGATCATTTCTTGCAAAGCACAATAAGTCTTATTTCTTCACAAGTTTTGGATGCAGGTTGAACAGTTGAACGCTTTTGTTTGCAAAAGATACTTTTTTATCTATTTCACTCGGATGTTTGTGAGCTCTAGAGATGAAATAATATCCGAAGAAACCTATCGATACCCGTTACACATGAGATGACCCCCACATACTTTGTCAAAATAAACAACTCCCTGATCAATGCATTTCACTCTTCCGTGTAACGCACGGGCACCTTACTATAGATTAGTATGACCAAAAACTGAACTAACATTATATATAGTACAATAAATGTTGATGCATGTAACCTAAAACTATATCATTGAAAACTATGTTCAAATACGAATCCAACGATATTGTTTTTGTCGACATGCACTTACATTTTGTCAGTTAAATCTTCGGTCAAATCAATGGGGGATAAACCATGACCGATGTA
Source organism: Triticum urartu (assembly GCF_003073215.2). Taxonomy (NCBI): domain Eukaryota; kingdom Viridiplantae; phylum Streptophyta; class Magnoliopsida; order Poales; family Poaceae; genus Triticum; species Triticum urartu. Next base: position 379,207,937 of record NC_053027.1, on the reverse strand, counting down.
GTACTAGTGTAGAGGGTGGCACTGCATGGGAGTCTCACCCTGCTCATGGCGCGGCAGTAAAGCCGTCATATCAAAAAACCCAACCACTCCCAGTAATAAGTGTCCTGGTAAAATAAACGGACAAGCAACCATCACATCCCTCCGTCTTTTTTGCATTTCATCTCTCTGCATTTACTTTATCCGGTTCATCTCGCGCACTCGATCCCTAGCTACTACTCCTAGGGCCAGTTCTTTTGGCGGCTTTTCCCCAGCTTTTCCCATAAGACTAGTCACAGTGGAGAGTAACATTAAGGCGCCTCACTCATTTATTTGGGCTTCTAAACTACTACTAGTACCTCCGTCCTGGTTTATTCTTCACCATTGTAATTTGTGCTAAATTTTGACCAAAGATTTAACTGATAAAATGTTAGTGCATGTGACATGCACTAACACTTCATTAGTTAAATTTATGATCAAAATTTGACACAGATTACAATGGGGACCAATAAACCAGGACGGAGGTAGTAGTTATGGGATTACTAATCTGGAAGCCTAAAAGAACTGGCCCCTGGTACTCCTACTAGTAGTAGTACTCAAGTTGGAATTCCAATTGCACGGCACAACTTGTTAGGCAAAAAATTCAATACAGGGTGTAGGAAGCGGTTTGGGAATTTGCATGCCTTTCCGACCAGTGAGATACTCCATACAAAGTACGACAGAGAAATAACCACGGAGAAGGAAGCTAAAAGTAAACAATCAAACGAGCATTTTTGCATTTGTTTTGCATTGAATCGTTTCACAAGCTGGACTAGTGCTATTTTTCTACTTTTACAAAAATCGTATCATAATGTTAAAACGTGTATTTGCACGCACATAAGTAATAGTAGTACTCCCTGTGTCTAGGTGTATAAGTCTTCCCTCCTTCTTGGTCATGGTGCACAACCAAAGATGACTTATTCACCTGGACGGAGGGAGTAGCACAGTCTGCAACCATATATAGAGAGAGACGTGTAGTGCGATAGTATATAGTAAAGTTTGTGCTATATGCACGTACTTACAAAATGCGTACGGATACACAAGGTTTCCAAACTTTCCCTTTTACATACTTAATTAAGGACGCTAATAATTCCTGAACGTTCGGGACTTATCATTTGCGTCCCAAAACTAATGAGATCGCCTTACGAAACTAAATTATACTCCTACAAAAAGCCACGATGCTCGCAGGAGTGCTTGCGGCGCGCCACGAGTGCCCTGGTGCGCGGTCATTTCCCAGCGCGCCGACACAACGCCTCTTCCTCATCCTTGCAACTCGAGAGGTGCTTATTGGCGGCTTGCCGGCGGGCGAGCGCGATCTCACCGGTGTGGTGATCCGGCGCCAACAGGTACTCCTCGTTGGAAGCGTGCACCCGATCCACGTACCGCCAAGTGTAGATGAGGCGCTTGGGCCCGACTACACTCAGGGCTTTGGCACGGGCATCCTCCGCCACCCTCATGGCCCTCGCACGAGCCTTCTGCCGAAGAGCCCATTGCCTGACTCTCTCGGATGCGACATAGGCCTGCCAGGCAGCTTGTCCCATGGCGCGCTTCTATTCCTCGGCCTTCTTCTCCGCCTCTATTTTGGCGCGCTCTGCCGGAGGCAAAGCCTCCCACAAGGCGACATCCATTTCTTTCCAAAGCTCCTCAAGGCTGGGGGGCTTGGCGGGAGGCGCGGCGGTCTCCTCATAGCGGGGAGCCGACGCGTCCTCCGACGCGCGTGCTGGCGAGATTGGGAACGCCGACGCATCCACCTCGACGCATCGCAGCGAGGAGCGGAATGCCGATGCGTCCTCCTTGACTAGTGGCGGCGAGGAACTGAACGGCGACGCATGACCGTCCGCGCGGTGCAGCAAGGGGCGCCTAGGGCTTGGGAGGGGCGATGCCATGGTGGTCGACGTGAGGGAGGGGGAGGAGATAGCGATGAACGTGAGCGTTCTTCCAAATGCCGTGGGAGGCGTAGTATTTATAGCGAGCAATGGCACACCTATGTAAGATATGGACTGGGCTGCACTGACTTAACTGCAGGTCCAGTTGCGTCACTGACATGTGGGCTAGACCCATGTTGGGCCCATATGTCAGTGACCCAATGCACCTGCAGTTAAATAACTGAAGCAGCGTCCCGTAAGATATGTTGCGTGATTAACGTAATAGCTACATGGGCATATTTGTTGGAGTAAATTATGGGGGAGGGAAGGGGTGGAAATATTGCTGGTCACAACGGATTGGACGAGCGCGGGGGGAGGAGAGTCATGCATGCAGATTTTTTCCATACGGGGTGGAGTGGTGGGACCGCCGGAGGGAGAAGGAGAGTCAAGCAGGCATATTGTTTTCACACATGGAGAGGAAAATATTTGGAGACGAACGAGTTTCCTACAGTATGGGGAACGGTGCATAATAAGTCATCTTGCATGCCGGGCTAGGTATAGTCTCAAGTCATTAAAAACATACACGCCCCACACGTGTTCATATTTCAAGGTGCACTAAATTATTGCATGCGATGATTAAGGCTGGCCATAATGGTGGTATCTTAGCTGGTATCATGCACACGGGCCTAGCAAACATGCTGATGTGGCAAAGAATTAAAGAAGAGAGGGGGGTTAGAGTAACTAGTGTTCATGCATGCATGCAATGCGATAATGCATTGGTAAACACATTTTTTGTGAAGAACGACAGCATTAGTTGAGTACTTTTGCATACTACAAAAACTATTCCACCGCCTCTATCTTGGTAAGAGTAGGTGAAAATTTTGAATCGAGCCCTTCAAACTAGAAGGGAGGTTGTAGTGCTCTAATAGCTAACCTTGTTGTGATGACTAGATAGGACATGGCACGCACCTGGACGGAGGAACTAGTCTGCATTGTGCATTTAAGTTTTGTCAGAAGTCAATGTACCTCTACTTTGACCAAACTTATAGAAAAATGTATCAACATTCACAATGTCAAATCAATATTTTTATACTCATTATGAAACGTAGTTCTTATACTCATTATAATCAGTATTGTAGATATTGATATTTTTAGTATAAATTTGGTCAAACACTTTGCAAACGGTTGACGGAAGTAAAAAGGACCAGAGGGACTATCATGCATGCGGACTAGACAAAAAATTGCTCATTTATAGCCGGTCGAAGTCTCAAAGGGTGCGTCCGCGCGAGGGAGGCGAAGGTCATGGGAGGCGCGACGGTTGACGGAATTAAGTTAAGTTACATCCACGCGCCGGCATGGCGTGCGAACAGGCAGAAGCTATACCGCCAGGCCTACGATATGGGTCTAGTAGACATGACATCTAGTGGGTCCCGCATAGTACTCGAGAACTCTTTGAGGGCTTGCAGCCGTTTATCCACCGGGCAAGCCAACAATCCCACGCCGTTCGCACACCCTACTCGTCACCGTATTCTACTACTACTACCTTACAACAGTTTGCTCCTAGTCATCTCGTCCTTTCACATTACACCAGTTCAACTTCTCCTAACCCTCCTCCAAAATCCATGGCCTCCCAAATCTCCATGGTCGCCGTTGAGTACCAGGTTAGAGCCATCACCAGTGATGAGTTCATCATCATCTACACACATGTATCCGTGACGGTGAAAGCATGCCTTGCTCGCTTCCTACACATGTTCAACAATTCAAAGGATGAGTGGGTCGCTAGGCTAGATGTTGAGTACACCACAGTCCTGGAAAGAGAGAAGATTCTAAAGGAGGCAGAGAAGAAGAAGCCCGCCGTGATCTAGGTTTGCGTACATAACGTGTGCTTGGTCTACCACATATGCCATGCCGATGTTGAGTGCCAGGATTTTAAGAACTTCCTCAAGGATGAAAGAGTGAAATTCGTTACTATAGACTTCAGGAACGACAGGGATGTCCTGGGCCGGATAGGCCTCATTGTAGGCCAGCCCTTCGATCTACAGAAGGCAAGCCTGGTGTCCTCCTCTCAGCTTTCAATGCTGACCCTGGCATCAGCCATGATTGATCCTTCATATGCTAAACTGAAGAAACCTCACCACGAGTTTCATCATGCATGGGAGTCGAAGACATTAGATGAAGATCACATCCTGTACCCAGCAATGGGTGCCTACCTTTGTTTAAATATCTACAAGGGTTGGATGAAGAAGTAGAGCCCGGTGTCCGATTCAAGCAAAGAAGCGTCGGCGAAGAGGAAGAGGAAGAGGGACGAGGACGAAGTCAAGGATGTGGACTCAGACTCCGAGTAAGGTGGCAGTGTCGTCGCTCATGCTGGTTCTGCTGCAGTGTCAAGCGGACTAGTTGCTTAGTTTTATTTCAGGGGTGTGTTGTGCTGAGCCCCCAGCAGAACTATGTTTATGTTCTTTCTCGTTATTTGAACTTTATGTTCTTTCTCGTTATTTGAACTCTTTAGTACATACAGTAGTACTAGTACTATGTATTACTACTGTTCTTCTTGTAGTTGGTACTACTGCTCATATCTTCGTGTTCCTACTGTACTTAATACGTTCATACTAGTAGTATAATTTGGGTCAGTCGATTTGTGAAAGAAGTTCGACGGAGCGAAGGAAGAAGACGACAGAGAAGCTACCCCATTATCTATATTAGGGTGGCAGGGTGCCCATGATCTATCTTGTGAGTGTTGGTGTGGAATGTAGTTCGCCGAAAAAATGGATCGTGCCCAGGGTTAAACGGATGGCAGCGGCGGGGGGGGAGCATGGCGGTGCCAGGCGATTCAGGGGAGGGCGGGGTGGTGGCGGCAGGCGGTTAGGCGTGTGGCGGGCTGAGAATATGAACAGTGCATCAATGCGGAGGTTGAAGAAGCCCTTCTAGCCATCCATGCTGCATCCAACGGCTCGCCAGAGTTGACTGACCCAAATTGCTCCTTCAGATTGCAGGATCCACATGGCATTCAAGGTCTCAGAGGAAGATTCCGCGTCCGCACCCGGTTTGCGGGCTCGGCGCGAGCGCGACCAGCTTCCGCCGCGACATCCACCATGCGCGCCTCCTCCGCGTGGGCGGAGACGACAATGACACGCTAGTTCCTCCTCGCTGGCGTGCTGGAGCACACGTTCGTCCTCCTCCTCGTACGCTGCGTGCATAGACGCGGCTCCACCAGCTGCTCGCGTCCTTGGCAGCGCGGCGACATTGCAAGGAGGGACTGTAGACGATGTGAGTGGGCGAGCCTTCGGCTTCATGGCACGGGGATGGCGGCTACACGGCGGTGATGGGCGAGAAATTGTTGGTCGGAGCAGGCGGGCGCCGGCATGCGCAACGGCGGCGGCGGCATATTGATGAGTGCGCGTATGGGAGCTTAGTTTAGTTTTATATAGGGTTGGTCAAACTTAAAAGAAAACCATACTAGTACACGTAAACATTAGACTGAGGTAGTGCTTATATTAGTTACCACAGCCACGATACGGAATCATGTGCAAGCGCGTGAACCGCGGCCGCGCGGTCGATCGAACTGTGCGTCACCATGTCGCGCTCGAAGGACATCCACTGAATCTTTTTGTGTGTGTGAAAACAATTCCCGAATATTACTCAACTTTTTTTCCTGGAAAAGTTCTTGACGCTACAATATTTCCATATATTTGAATTTAGCTCTAGTTCGTGTTTATTTGGATTTGGACATTTTAGGTGTGCCCTAGTTTTTTTAATACTGATTTTGTGTGTATGACTGAGAGAGAACGTGTGTATGTGTCCATATGTGTGTTGTGGCGGAAGGGCAATGTGGAGACGGTGTGCGTGTGATAGAGACATAGAGAGGTGTGAATGTGCAAATGATCATGCATGAGTGAGACATAGACAGATGCCGATACGTTGTCTATACATGAGAGAACGGTCTTCTATTTTACTTGTGTGTGTGAGAGAGAGGGGGGGAGCATCCGTAACACAACAACCATCTCTCCCGATTGGTCCGTCCCTCGCACGATCGCATGTAACACATGCATCAACGCACACATTTTGACACCCTCACCCGGCCCCTGCCCACCTCAAGGCCCGCACATCGCTCTCTATCTCGCACGCACAATCTCTTCGTGAAAACCCTATTTAGCATGTAGCTTTCCGTCACATACACACACATTTCTCTCCATAGGTTTGATTTCTCTCAATATCTGACACACACACACACACACCGCACACACACACACACCCTCCCCCGAGCACACAATTCATCCCCATACAAGGTTATATGGCGACCACTCTCGCTTGTGCTTCTCTACACCCCAGCATGCACAACACCTCAGTCTTCAAAGAGGGCATCGAGGAGATCGAAGACGGCGACCACACTGCACTAGAGAATGCAGGGCCATTTCGAAGCAGGATGATGTGACGACGGCTGACTGAGTACTCCCCCCTCTCTCTCCCGCACAAAATTACCAATCCCTCTCTCCCCCGCACAAAATGATCAATCCCTCAACCCGCGAGATCCTTCCCCTCTCGTCCATGTTTTTCCAGCTCTCTCATCAAACATGTTGTCTCTTCTCCTTCCACGTGTACAGAATCCCGATGCACACGCATCTCACGCATATTACATGTCTCCATCTTTCTCACAGACCTAACTTCTTCCTCTCTCTTTCTCTCTGTCTCTGTCTCGTTAGGTTTGTCTCCTACTCTCTCGTCCACATACATACAATATTTCCCGCCCTATCTACTCCATCTTCGCAAGCTCTCTCTACATGTTTCATTCCTACATTGGGATGTGTTCAAAATGTTGCTTTTATAATGGATGATGTAGAGTTATGGTTGGTTTTGTTGCATCCTACAAAGTAATAACTATGAAATGCATTTAGATTCTCATTTGACTGGGATTATGTGAGTTTGAGCATATTGTGAAGTACTATAGACCCCGTATACATCTTGGAATTCAACAATGATTGCAACTATTGAATTGTATAGACCATTACATTCGAAGTCAGTAGCCTAATATATTTATTTCACAATTACAACAAATGATTAATTCATAACAAACTAAGAAAACAAATGCGTACTCCCTCCATTTTTATTTAAGTCCATGTATTAGCATTGGTCAAAGCCAAGTTTTGTAAACTCTCAGAAAGTTTATAACAAAAAATATTAACATATACAATACAGTAACAAATAAATACCATTGGATTCATTATTGAATGTACTTTCACATCATACATATTTGTTATGGTAAATGTTTATATTTTTCTATAAACTTGGTCAAACTTTAGGAAGTTTGACTTCTCGTAAATGTTTATATTTTTCTATAAACTCAGTCAAACTTTAGGAAGTTTGACTTCGGTCAAACCTAATATGCAAAGTTAATAAAAACAGAGGGAATACTAGTAGTTACTAGTACTACCCGCTAGTTTCTTAGCCCAATCACCCAGCACGCCACACGGGGAGTTCACTGTCACAAAATTTTAAGGTCGGCGGGAAAATCTCCCGTGACCCTGATTCGAGCAGTGCGGAGTTACCATCATAGCCTTCGGAACAGGCCTACGGATGACGCTTGTTAGGGGGATGTTTTTGTAATATCAGGTTCACCCTACCCAGCCAACCCCACCCCGGCACCCAGAGTAGTACACCTGAATACTCCCCATTTTCTATACCCACCGCAAAATAGACTTCTCCATGGCACTGCAGCCTTCGTGCTCCTCCCCTTCTACATCGGCGCACTCATCCACCGCAACGCATCTGCCTCATCGATGACCTCGTACGCCGGACTGGAGCCGGTCCACCGTCGTCGTCATACATGGAGCCTCTTCCATGGCACCGTCTTCCATGGTCTCGGCTTCCCAGAAGCCGATGCCAAGCGCAGAAGCACCACCGTCGTGGAAAATGAACTGAGTCCCGTTGCAAACCATGATGCACAGAGGCCGCCGTGACCATCGTTCTCCTCCTCGATTGGTAATGTGTGTATTGAATCACTTAGCAGTACATGTGCAGTTCCAGTTTTGTTCATACCTATCCTTCGAATTTCCTGGTTACTATTGTTCCCATAAAAGTAATTGGTTATAGCCTCCATTATCCAACAGAATATCAGCTTGTAATTGTGCGTCGCTCCTGTATCGCGCTGTGCTTGGGTAGGTTCTTCATCTGCAACCAGTAGTGTGGTAAATGATGAAAAGTTTTTTAGAACTAGCAAGATGCCCATGTGTTGCATGTATCAAGATGCATTTGTATGAGTAGTTTATCTTGTGGGAGAAATGGATGAACAAGGGAAGGCCTTATTTGCAAATCTGGAGAGGGGTGTGGGTATCTTTCTGCAAAATTGCGATAGTTTCCTTCCTATCCGTCGGATATAAATCAGACTGCCTATATTGCAGGATGGCCGGCACACCATCATCACCAACTCTGTTTTTTATAAGAGTAGAGAAAAAAAGAGTAGAGAGTAGAGAAGTAGAGATACATATTAGATATAAAATAAATATAACAGTAGGGAAGAGAGTAGAGATAGCAGGGACGTCGGGAAAGGATCACGCGCGCGCGGGAAAAATCGGTCGGGCACGCGCTAGTTTTGGCGCGCGGCGTCCGTCGCGCTTTATAAAATCCAACACCCTCCCAACGCTATATGCCTTGCCACCGCTCTCTCCCCGCTCTTTCTCGCCTCGCTGTCGCCGCGCCACCATGCTGCTGCATCGCCGGGAAACTTGGGGATACCATGGCGTCCGCGCGCGCCCCTCTGGTGGCTTCTCCGCTGAGATCCCGTTCCGCGGGATGCGCCTCGGCCTCAGCAATTTCGACACCACCAACAAGGTCGCCCGCGCATACGACGCGGCAGCGTGGCACCTCCGGTGGCCTCATATAACATTGAACTTCCCCAACGTGCCGACGCGGGAGCGGGCGTAGGAGCTCGCGCCTCTACCGCGTCTTATCACCGACGAGGATCATCGTGACAACCGGAGGCGGGAGCACCGTCTCGGCATCGCCGAGATGGACGAGGAAGCCATGGCGCTGTGGCGCCAACACTTCCCGCAGGACATCATCAACGAGCGCGAGTTCTACGCGCAAAGGAGGGTGGAGAGGGAGAAGAGGAGGGCGGAGCGAGCCGCCTATCACGAGGAGAAGCGTACGCGAAAAGCGGACGCTCAATTCAACATGAGGCTAGGAGCAGCGTCGCCCTGGGAATCCGACGACGATCGGTATCTTCACACCTACATTGAGACGTCGAAGGAGGACATCACCGAGGAGTCGTCGGACGACGAGGAGTAGTTGAAGTATATATTTTTGTCTATCTATGCTATATCTATGCTGAGAACTATCCTCTACTCTCTATCTCTACTTCTCGATCTCAGCACTGTAAACGCTTTTTTAAAGCACCGCGCGTTGCGCTTTTGTTGGAGATGCTCTAACATGGCAGACGAGTTCTTTAATTTTGCCCACAAGATGCGTGAGTATTACTAGTAGTATATTTTTCTTGCCATGTTGAGATTTTAAGACCACGAATGCGAACATGCAGAGGAGCAATGAAGACCAAACATGGGATATTGGGGACATCTTCAAGAAGCATGGCAAGTTAAAGAGGAGCTGCACCAAACCTGTAAAACGAGCTTTGGTAAGTAACACCCTTTCAATTACTTTCGTTTCACCTCGTGTTCTTCGATGTCTATATGTTGTAGTTTCTGTTTCTCTTAGCCTCGTGTTCTTCGATGTGTAATAAGAAGAGTCTTAATCGTCCTAATGCTTTCGTTTTTAGCTTGATGTGGGAAGTGGGTGTTCTCACCTTGTAGTTTGTTTTTATATTTTTCCTTTTGAATTCACTTTTGCGAGTCATGTTTATCTGGCTTCTACTAAATGGATCTGGGTTGCTCGGAGTATTGATCTAAAAAAGAAGTAACTTCATGTCAGGATGCAGTTCCTGCGAGGAGGGAAGTATGGTCAACCTCGAGATCATGTTTCCAAAATGAGGTTGGATTACACACAAGGTGCCAGTTCCCTAATGATGATGGATTACGCACAAGCCAGGTGGAGTCGTCAGCTGTTCGTGTCCTCGTGGCTCTAGTAAAGGCTGAAAGAAAGCGTGCAACAGCCCTTGAGAATGTAGTTGAGTTCCTGAAGAAGCAAAAAGAGCAATCAGATGCTCTCTTCACCCAAGCCAAAGAAGAGATGGAAGAAGCTAGAAATAAGCTAGCAGAGGCAGAGCAGGCTAGGCGTCTCCTGCTATCTAAAAACTATTGTCAATACAAAATTTCCTTCATAATAGCTAGGTTCAAATGTTTATCCAGTCAGATGCCTATTGTGATGTTCGTGCATCTACTGATGTGGCACAAAATAATTTTTTTCGGGTCATGTAATAATAGCAATTACTTTCCAAACAATAATAGACGAAGCATTGGACATGGTATAGTTCACGCGCAAGCTCGACATTCCAAGTTCAACTTCCACATCAAACTCATGTTCACAGATATCTGCACATTCGTAGATAATGTCCAGAACCATGATTCACTTCAAAGGCAAAAAATGTGAGGAGTGTTATAAATAAAGAAAAACCTTTAGTTCCTGCTACCACTGCGAGCACAACAAGTCAAGACCATGCGTAATTAATTATATTTTGGTCATTTTTTGTGTTCTAAAATGCCGGCCGGCTCGCGGAAGGACGTGTTGCCAGCACATGCGCGGATTCAATGGAGGCAGGCGGGGCAGTCTGAGCCGGTTGCATGCGGCGAGGAGGCGTGTTCAGCCGGGCTTGCAGCGAGTGGGGCCCTCTTGGCCGGTGCACCGGTTCAATGCCTGCGCTATGAGAGGTCGTGTCCGTGTCACAACAATCACTCCCTCTAGTCCTTTTTTGCTTGGGTATAACAAAATTTCGTTTCCCGTTCACATTTTACAAGTAAAATTCGTGGACAAACTTTGACCCAAACTACGATGGGGACTAGTAAACTGGAACGGAGGTAGTAGTTTTTTAATCAAAGAAGGGTTTCCCCCTTCTGATTTTCATTACAGAAAACCAACATCTAAATCGTAGTATTTTCCCTAGAACTACCAGGTTCACCATCTCGCAACATAAACCCATACAACCATACGCCAAGGAGGTAGTAGTTATGTATTCCATTTTTGCTCCATACAAACAGTTCTAAAAACTACTTAGTACTTATAACGCGCCATTGAATATAGGAACTCTTACCCCGCTAAAAATGATATTTTAAACATGGCTACTCGATCTATGGCAACTGGCGAGCCACCGCCTCCAGGTCGTTCACCTGTGGCCCCGACCATCAACTCCTACAGATCAAATTATCACGCGAGCTGACTATTCCTACAAAGGTGCGCTGCACCACGTAGCCGGTACCCACGCATGCAGCAATCGTGCACCTAGGGTTTTAGGGTTTATTTGTTAATGGTGCCTTTACGTAACTCTCATGTGTGCGAGACAGCGAGAGACCGACTGCGTGCGTGCGCCTCTTCTCTTCGTATATGTACTCCACCATTTGTGCGGTGTCCAAAAAATTATACATTGGTAATAACTACTCCCTCCGTTCCATGATGTAGTGCCTATAGATTTTTTGAAAAGTCAAAGCTCACAAACTTTGACCAAGTTTGTGGAGAAAAATATTTACATCTAGAGTGCGAAACATATATCACTAGATTCATCATATGATGTAGTTTCACATTATATATTTTTGCTATTGTAGATATAAATATTTTTCTCTACAAACTTGGTTAAAGTTTGCAAAGTTTGACTTCTTAAAAAATCTATAGGAACTACATTGTGGAACGATGCGTTGCCACACGATCAAAGTTCATTAATACATGTTCACCGATTTGATAGAAAAAAGAGTCTAGTTTTGAAATAGGTATATCACTAAAAATATGTTATGTTTCACTCAATGTATATTCCTTTGGCGGTTTTGATGAGATAAGGGTGGAATATTGTTGGTTTCAAGGTTCGAGAAGTGGTATATGTCTAGTTTCTACTCTTACTAGCAAGATGCTCATGCGTTGCACGGAACATCAAGATCTTGTGGGAGAAAGGGATGAACGAGGGAAGGCCTTATCTGCAAATGTGGAGAGGAGTGCGGGTAAATTGCCATAGTTTCCTTCCTATCCGTTAGATATAGATCGGACGGTCTATATTGCAGGATGGCAGGCACACCATCATCACCGACTATGCTTTTTATAAGAGTAGAGATAAAAACAGAGTTGGTGATGATGGTGTGCCTACCATCCTGCAATATAGGCCATCTGATTTATATCTGGCGGATAGGAAGGAAACTATGGAAATTTTGCAAAAAGATACCCACATCCCTCTCCACATTTGCAAATAAGGCCTTCCCTCATTCATCCTTTTCTCCCACAAGATAATCTACTCATACAAATGCATCTTAATGTTCCGTGCAACGCATGGGAATCTTGCTAGTTGTTGCAAAAAGCCCATGTGTGTGCGAGAGAGAGGAGGAGGACGGAGTGCATGTGTGACAAAGACACAAAGAGTGTGTGTGCGAGAGGTATCAGCTTAAAATGAGGTGATAGTGTGTGTTTGCACGATCGAGAGGGCGTGTCTCAAGAAGGGAAGAAAAATCTACATAGATACAAGGAGCGCGAGAGAGACATGTACGCGATAGTGGAAGCACGAGTGTGCGGGTGTATAAACCTATCTAGAGGCTAGTAAATAAGTGTTTGTGAGAGAAATACGAGTCAGGGGTGCGAAAGCGAGAGTTTGTGTGTGTGAGAGAGATGGTAGTCGGGAAGGGGAGTGGAAGCAGGAGTTGTGTGTGTGTGTGTGAGAGAGAGGGGGGGAGTTTGTCTGATCGGTAAACAAATGAATAATGTCAGTTTTATAACTGGGATGGAGACGGAAAGGAGACCGCAACAAATGTTGTGTCTGCAGGAGAGAGTAATTTTAGTAGTATGAGTCATATCTAGAGACATATAGGGTGTGTGAGAGAACCCCATAGAGAGAAAGACAATGTGAAAGATGAGTGAGACTGTGTGTGTGGCGGTGAAAAAGAAAGCTTAGGTACCTAGTGATACCAGAGAATGATAGAGACGTGAGAGATAATGAAAACCGTGTAATGTATAACGATAGGGAGAGTGTGACACTTCTCAAGGGAGATGTCGAGAGACCATGTTTGCGAAGATAGGAGAAACATGAAGTGAGCATGCAGGTGAGCTGGAGAAAAGAGAGTGATAGCTACATGAAGGAGCATCCATGCGAGAGAGATGGGCGTGAAAGGAGTCAACATAAAAGGGATTCAAATATTTGAATTTGAGATGATGATACATGTAATTCATACTCGAACCAAAATTGATCTATCAAACATGCATACTCATATGAATTCACGCGCATCTATGTTATTTAATATGTAGGTATTACTGATCCATACATTTTAGTAGAACATAATTTGGTTTAATTTTTTTGAATTCAACCTTATGATTTTGAGATCATTGTATTTGTAAATCATATTATACATATAAAGGAGCAGAATTCTTTGTTGTGCTTTTGAAAGTATATATATATATATAAATGATGTATATAGAATTTTATTCCAAACGAGAATGGATCCTTCCCGAACAAAAATAGAATACAAACTGGATTCGAATTGAGTTGGCACGGTAAACGTGCACTCTTGCTATGCAAAAATTTGAACGAAGCGGGGAAAGTCGCAGTAACCGCCCGAAACCAAAATCCGTGAGATGGAAATTACTGCCTATCCCTGCCATGCAAAGCCTATCGGCTCGATTTCTATAGGTTTCGATAGGGGTAGGTTTGTAATTTCACTCAAACGTGACATAACCGCCTCTCACCCAGATTCATACACGGTGGGCACCAAAACACAATGTCTCCTCGGCCGAAATCGACCCCCTCCCTGATTCATACACGCTGGGTGCCAAAAACAAACTCTCGTCGGCAAATATTCGGTGTATGCGAGATTACTGTCCTATCCCCAACCGACTAATATTGTTGTGATGTAGGAAATTTTAAACGAGGGCTAAGTTTGTAAATTTCCTCGCATTTGAGACAAGCGTGCCCTGAAGACATGGTTCCCCCCCTTCCTCTCTCCCTCCATTTCCCCATTCATACTCCGTGGGCGCCAAAACACCCTCTCCACCCCAGCCTCCTCCATCTGCCACCCCATCCATCGCTGTCCTCCTCCACCATGCCGGAGCTGATACCCCGATGCCATCGGCCATTACAAGAGATCGACCTCTCTCATCCACGGCTTCGGACCGGGATCCTTGCATCCCGTCCCCTCGCTTCATCCCCGCCGCCGTCCACCTTGCCGGCGCCGCTCCCACGACCGTCTCGTCCACCGCGCCCCGCCGCCACCGTCTACCCTCCTAGATCTGCTTCCACACCACCGACTGCCATCGCTACCGCAGCACCATCAAATTCTCAGCAGATGCATACACGGCGCCGCACCAGAGGCGGTACTCTTTCGTATCTGCTCAACTTATTTATCATAGCAAGAAAATAGATCGCAACTGCTTTACTCTGATTTCTTGACCATCACTTACTTGTTAGTTGAAAGCAAACATTGGTTGCGAAGTTGCCTTTGTCCGGTTTGCACCTTCAGATCCGCCATGGCACGCTCAACACTATACTCGCAATGCTTATGGTTTTTCCCTTTTATATTCCACACTAGTTAAATGACAGTAGACTAAATTTCAAAATTGGGTCAGTCGATTTTTGAGAGCTCGCCGGAGTTCGCCGGTGCAAAGGAAGGGGCTCGGGTGGGGCCGGTGGTTGTGGGGGCGGTGGTGGGGCCTCGCAGAACGAAGAAACCTCGACGCGGGTGGTGGCGGGGCTGGGGGTGGTGGCGGAAGAGGAACACAGGCGGTGGGGGCTGGTGGTTCGGCCGGCAGCCCGTGCGGCGTTCTGTATGGAAAGAATCAGAAACGAGGAAGAAGGAGGGTTAGGAGACGTAGGATCTTCATCCAACCGCCTGAAATGGTTGACTGACCCAAATGACAAAAGTCGCGCGACTTGCATGCAGACATGCCTTTATATTCAGTACCATCATCGTACCTTCTTCGCACTGCTCCTGATTCCATCAAGCTAAACAATGTGCCACTCATAATTCCAAACTTGTTGCTCAAATATGAATATGATATGATGCTGATATTACTAAAACATATAACATTTAATTGGTCAGCTAACGTTCCTACTTTACTTTCAAAAAGCACGTGCACCACATATAGAGAGACAGCAGGGAGTTTGTAGTGACCAGACCTCAAACAGTCTGATCTCTGTGCTTCAGTGTCATCCCTGGATCAGTAATGCTGACACGCATAGTACTTGAAGGATTTATAACAGAGTAGCAATCACACACTTATTACATCGAGTGTCTCAAAAGAGAACTTATTACAAATAATATGGCTTAAGGCCATCTAATAACGATAACAACGGAAGGCTTGGAAGATAAGTGAGTCCATCAACTCCAACGGCATCACTGAGTATAGAACCACGACCTAAGGCTCCTTATTCGTCATCTGAAAAGTCTGCAACATGAACGTTGCAGCCCGAAAATGGGTCAGCACATGGAATATGCTGGCAATGTAACACATAGAGAGTAGTGAATAGAAATAGGCTATACTACATGCATTTATGGCTAGTGGAAAGCTCTATGGTTACAGTTTTGCGTAAAGCCAATTTTTCCCTACTGCAAAGGAATACATTTTATTTAACTATCATGGTGGTTGTTAAACATTGAGAGTGTAGACACCCTCTCAATCCCAATTAAACAACATTATTAAAACCCAACAAAATTAATTAAAGTCACATGATGAGATTCACATGATAATCCAAGAACTAGATACTCAAGACGTCCATAACCGGGGACACAACTAACCATGATTAGTTTATACACTTTGCAGAGGTTTGTGCACTTTTCCCCACAAGACCCGATCTCCTCCGTTGGGATTCTCGCACTACATGATGTTTGAGAAACGGATGACCGAGGCATAGCCTTTCAGAAGCGCTAGCACCTTACGATCGGGTAGATCGTTACACCTACTTTCCCCTACATCTGCTAGTCTACCACTGCAAGCGTTTGCACGACTTAATCAACTATGCTAGCCCATAGTAGCTTGTGGCTTCACACGGAAGTTTCTAGCATGAATAATCTCATGATCCCTTTGAGCCTGGGTGGCGGTCCATAAAGAAAAACAGGCAATCGCTGGAATACCCAGGTGCCTCAATCCACCCAGATGTGTATTTAAGTTGCCACCTTAAGTTGAACCATTAATTAACAACCTCACATCTGTCATGAATACTCTCAAACCCAATCCACGTCTACAAGCATAGCATGGCATAAGCAAACGTAGAAGTAACTCCCAGGGTTTGATAATAAAACAGGTAATAGGTACTACCTCAACTACTTCCCAAAACCCACATATTAATCTGACCCTATTCATGCAATTGTTTGAGGATTGATCTAATGCAATAAAACTGGGTAGTAAGTGGTATGATCAAAGTGTTACTTGCCTTGCTGATGATCCATGAAACCTAGAGATTCAAAGTAGCAAGCGGCGCACTCCGGGTACTCTAACGCAAACAAACAAACAAGCAAACAATAAGTACTCATCTAATGCACAGGTAAAACTCAAATAAGAGATCTAACCAGAAAGTTCAACTTAAGAACTCTGGTTTGCAAAAAGAAACAAATCGAACGAAACAACGAAAGTCAAACAGCGAAAGAAACAAGCTTCGATTACTAATCTGGACCTAAGTCAAATTTTACAGAAGCAAAAACTTGTTTGAGTTGGTTAAACGAAAAGAGGGTTTCGAGAGGAAACTCTAGGCGCTTGAATCGCCTGATTCCGATAAACGAGCGAAAAGTTAAACTAAACCGAAAATCGGATCAGAAATCGCGATCAGAAATAATCGCGGAAAAATCTGAGAAAAAGAAAAAATTGACGAATAGATTAACGAACGGACGTTCGTTAACTGAAATTAAACGGTGAACTCGTCCGTTAAAACGAACGAACGAGCGAACGGACGCTAAATAAGTGAACCGATAAAACCGATCTAATAAAAAAATAAAAAACCTACGGTTTTCAAAGAAAAACCTGATCGGTTTTTTTGGAAAACCGGATCGGTTTTCTTCGGAAAACCGGCGGCGGACGGCGCAGCTACCTCGTCGGACTCCGGCGGGACTCGGGGCTCCAGCGGGGTGGGGTGGAGCGCGGCAAGCAGCGGCGGCGGGCGCGGCAAGCAGCGGCGGCGGGCGCGGCAAGCGGCGGCGGCGGCACACGGGGACGAGCGGCGGCTGCGGTAGCGAGCGGCGGGGTGGGTCGAGGTGGTGGGGTGAGGCGGCGGCGGGGGTATTTACGAGAGGGGGGTGGCGCAGCTTGGGCAAGGGGCGCCGGGTCGGGGTCGGCCTCGGGAGGCGTGCCCCGGCCGGACTCGGCGGCGGCGGCGGGTCGGTCTCCCGCGGGGGAAAGGCCGCGGCGGCTTGGGCCTGGCCTGGCTCGGCTGGGCCTTCGGCCCAGTCGGGCGCGTGGTACTTTTTTTAAAAACTAATTCCGCCGAAACTAAGAAAAATTCTAGAAAATAAAATAAAATTCTAAAAATGCCAAAATAAATTTTCACCGCCTAAATAAAATATTTAGAACGAGATGAACATTTTCTTGGCCCTAAAATGCAGTTTTGAAAAACATGCAGTTTTTCCTAAATTCAAATAAACTAGCCAAAAACTCTGAAATAAAATCTTATTTGATTTTTTTATCAAATCCTCAATATTTCTTTATTTTGGGAAAGTCATTTTATTCCATCTCTCATATTTTTATAATAGAAATAATTGAAGATAAGACAAATAAAATCAAATGATCCTATTTTCAAAATTTGAGAAAACTCAAATATGAAAATAACGAAATCCCCAACTCTCTCCGTGGGTCCTTGAGTTGCGTAGAATTTCTGGATCAGGCCAAAAGCAAATAAAATATGATATGTAGTGATGATCTAATGTATAACATTCCAAATTGAAAATTTGGGATGTTACAAACCTACCCCCCTTAAGATGAATCGCACCCTCGAGATTCGGGTTGGCTAGAAAATAGGTGAGGGTGGTCCTTCAGCAGATCCTCCTCTCGCTCCCAGGTGGCTTCATCCTCGGTGTGGTGGCTCCACTGAACTTTGCAAAACTTGATAACCTTGCTGTGGGTGACTCGGCTGGCATACTCGAGAATCTTGACTGGTTTCTCCTCATAGGTCAAGTCACTATCCAACTGAATCGCTTCCAGCGGTACTGTATCTTTCAGTGGTATATCCGCCATCTCTGCGTGGCACTTCTTCAACTGGGAAATGTGGAACACGTCGTGAACTCCCGACAATCCCCCAAGCAATTCCAACTTATAAGCAACTTCTCCCATGCGTCCCAAAACTTTGTATGGTCCCACAAAACGTGACGCTAACTTTCCCTTAACTCCAAAGCGCTTAACTCCTCGAAGGGGAGATACACGAAGATAAACTCTATCTCCGGCTTCATAAACTGTCTCCTTGCATTTAGAATCTGCATAGCTCTTCTGCCTGGACTGGGCTACCTTGAGCCTATCGCGAATCAACTTCACCTTCTGTTCAGACTCTTTAATCAAATCTGGTCCAAACAACTGGCGGTCTCCAACTTCGTCCCACGACAATGGTGTTCTGCACCTTCTTCCGTACAAGGCTTCAAAAGGGGCCATCTTCAAACTGGATTGATAACTATTGTTGTAAGATAACTCCGCATATGGAAAGTTGTCATCCCAACTAGATCCATAATCAAGCGCACAAGCTCTCAACATATCCTCCAAAATCTGATTGACTCTCTCGGTCTGTCCATCGGTCTGCGGATGAAAAGCTGTACTGAACTCTAGTCTAGTACCCAAAGTTTCGTGTAACTGATTCCAGAACTTTGAGGTAAACCGGGTTCCTCTATCTGATACAATGCTCCTCGGAACTCCATGCAGACATACGATCCTGGTCATGTATATCTTTGCCAACTTAGCACTGGTGTAAGTGGTCTTCACTGGGATGAAATGAGCTACCTTCGTCAAGCGATCGACTACAACCCATATCGAGTCATAGCCTGCACGGGTCCTGGGTAATCCCGTGATAAAATCCATGCCTAGCTTATCCCACTTCCATTTGCGTATCGGCAATGGCTATAGCAATCCTGCTGGCTTCTGATGCTCTGCCTTCACTCTCTGACATACATCACAAAGTGCTACATATTCCGCAATATCCTTCTTCATACTGGTCCACCAGAAAGTGTCTTTCAAATCCAAATACATCTTGGTGTTTCCTGGGTGAATCGAGTACGACGAATCATGGGCCTCTTGCATAATTAGCTTCCTGATCTTCGGGTCATTAGGCACATAAACGCGGTCCTCAAACCATAAGGTATCGTGTTCATCCTCACGAAATCCTTTAACTTTTCCCTTGCTCACCTTCTCCTTTATGGTGGCAATCTCCTTGTCGGTCTTTTGAGCTTCTCTGATCTTATCCATCAGAGTAGACTGAATCTCCAATGCTGCTACATAGCCTCTCAGAACTATCTCCAAACATAGCTCACGAAGATCCTCGGCTAACTCCTTTGGTAACTCTCCGGTCATTAGTGTGTTGACATGGCTCTTGCGGCTCAATGCGTCAGCTACTACGTTAGCCTTTCCGAGATGATAATGCAATCTTATATCATAATCCTTGATGAGCTCCAACCATCTCCTTTGCCTGAGATTCAACTCCTTCTACGTGAAGATGTACTTCAAACTCTTATGATCCGTGTACACCTCACAATGGTTTCCGATGAGAAAATGTCTCCACGTCTTCAAAGCGTGCACTACGGCTGCTAACTCCAAGTCGTGTGTAGCATAATTCAACTCATGGGGCTTAAGCTGTCGTGAGGCATATGAAACAACTCTTCCCTCCTGCATAAGCACTGCTCCAAGTCCTCGACGAGAAGCATCGTACTATACCTCATAATCCTTGCGCTGATCTGGCAGAATCAACACTGGCGAGGTAACCAAATGTTTCTTCAACTCCTGGAAACTGGCCTCACATTCCTCAGTCCATTTGAACTTGGTATCCTTCTTCAACAACTTCATCATAGGTTTTGCAATCTTAGAGAAATTTTCAATAAATCTCCGATAGTATCCTGTGAGTCCTAGAAAACTCCGGATCTCTCCAACTGTTGTTGGGGCTTCCCAATTTGTCACAGTGACAACTTTGGCGGGATCTACAGCTATTCCTTCTCCAGATATAACATGTCCGAGGAATCCAACTTCCTTCAGCCAAAACTTACATTTGCTGAACTTGGCGTATAACTGATGTTCTCTGAGCTTACCAAGTACCAAACGCAAATGTTCTTTATGTTCTTCTTCATTCTTCGAGTAAACCAGAATATCATCAATGAACACTACGACGAACTTATCCAAAAACTCCATAAACACTTTGTTCATCCTGTTCATAAAATAGGCAGGTGCGTTAGTCAGACCAAATGACATAACAGTATACTCATACAGCCCATACCTTGTGGTAAAAGCTGTCTTAGGTATGTCCTGCTCTCAAATCTTCAACTGGTGGTATCCTAATCGCAAATCGATCTTGGAAAATACCTTAGCTCCCTGCAATTGGTCAAACAAATCATTGATCATCGGCAGTGGGTACTTATTCTTGATCGTCACTTCATTCAATCCTCGATAATCAACAACCATCCTTAACGATCCATCCTTCTTTTCCACTAGAAGTACTGGTGATCCCCAAGGTGACGAACTTGGGCGAATATATCCCTTATCCAGTAACTCCTTAATCTGCTTCTTAATCTCCTCCAAATCCTTTGCAGGCATTCTATACGGTCTCTTAGATATTGGTCCTGTGCCTGGCAAAAGCTCAATCAAAAACTCAATGTCTCTATCCAGTGGCATGCCTGGCAACTCTTCTGGAAATACATCCGTAAAATCCTTTACCACTGGTACCTCCTCCTGTACAACTCCTGCTAAGGAATTTACTTGAGTCCTATTCGGCACATGCCGTGATACATACTTGATCCTTCTTCCCTCTAGGGTGGTAAGCAAAATCGACTTACTGGCGCAATCGATGTTTCCTCCATACATCGATAGCCAATCCATACCCAGAATTACATCCAAACCTTGCGATTCCAAAATGATCAAATCCCAGGGAAACACATGCCTACCTATACTCAATGGCACTTGAAAACATCCTTTACTGGCCATATACTCTGCTCCTGGTGAACTTACTAACATAGGTGTTCTAAGAACCTTGGTGGGCAGTTTATACTTATCCACGAATCCCCTTGATATGTATGAATGCGATGCACCAGTATCAAAAAGAACGATTGCAGTAAATGACTTAACCAAAAACTTACCTATTACTGTAACTGGCTGGGCTTCAACCTCCTCCATGTTAACGTGGTTCACCTGTCCCCTGTTGAAAGGGTTCGGCTTCTTCCCAGAGCTTCCATTGCCATTTCCATTCTGGGCTTCAGGACATTCATTGGCATAGTGTCCGGTCTTCTGACACTTATAACAAGTGACTTGGCTCAGGTCTCTCTTGGTTGGGGTTGATGGGTTGGTACGGTTCTGACCGTTGCTTCCTCCATTCCCATTACCATTCTTGGGGCTATTATGATTATGTGAACTCCCTCCTCCATGGGTATGCTGAAAATGTCCTCCCGATTTCGGGGTAAAACATGGCTTCTGCTGAGCTCCCAAATTGTATTTCCCTTGTCCATACTTCCTCTTGCGGTTCTCAATCTATTGCTGCTTCCCTTCAATCATAAGAACATGATCTACCAACTCCTGGTAGTTGTTGAAAGTTGCTACCATCAACTGCATACTCAACTCGTCATTCAGTCCTTCCGGAAACTTCTCCTGCTTAGCTGCATCCGTAGCAAAGTCATCCGGGGCATAATGTGCTAACTTACTAAAGTCATCCACGTATTGGCCAACTGTCCGTCCTCCTTGGCGCAAGTTGTGAAACTCACGCTTCTTCATGGCCATAGCTCCTGCTGAAACATGGGTAGTACGGAAAGCCTGCTGAAACTGAACCCATGTGACAGTGTCGATAGGATAAGTGACTGTGAAATTCTCCCACCATGATGTTGTGGGTCCTTCAAGCAGATGTCCGGCAAAACGCACCTTTTTCACATCTGTGCATCCTGCTGTGGTCAATTCTCTCCCTGTCTTGCGGAGCCAATCATCAGCCACTATCGGCTCGGTGCTACTAGAGAACACCGACGGATTCAGTCTAAGGAAACGTGTTAAGTGATCAATAGGTGGTGGTGGTGGTGGGTTGTTGTTGTTGTTGTTCCCCTGATTCTGATTCTGGACTAGTAACTGCATCAATGCATTCTGCTGCTGGATCAACTGAGTGAGCTTCGGTGGGAAAGCAAATCCATTGTCTCGTCTCGGAGGCATCTGAGGGTTTAGAAAAGATGAGAATATAGAATAGATTGAGGCCTAGAGACAAAACACTACCCATATGCACACGAGGCAAAAGCAAACAAAATCACTTCATTCAAATCAACCAAGGGCATACAATCGGTCTAGAACTATCGTTACAAAAGTGCTTGGACTATGCTATACACATGGTGGAATTCTACTACTGTGATGGTGGTCTACTAGAAAAACTGCTCCGATGAAGACTCCATGATATCCGCTCCAGCTTCATCAACATAGTCATCATCGCTACCGTCTAGTCCGAGTCGGTGTCGTCGATGATGATGTAGTTCTTCGGCCAAGTGGAATCGTCATCTTCTCCTCCTGGCGCGAGATCTCCCATGAAAACTCCTAGCTTCCCGGTCAGGTCGTCATTCTTCTCCACTAATACTTTGATTTCCTCCATATAGTCTTCGCGGGTAGCCTTGAGTTCTTCCTCCAGCTCCGTGATTCTTGTCATCGCCTTCTTCAGATCTATCATGCTTGCGCACATCTAGTTCTCCTGACATCAAATGTGCTGGTTTAACTCCTGGATAAAAGCTACGATTGATCTATCCTTCCTGGTGCAGGTCATCTCCCATTGCTCATCTCGGCGCCCACTAATCTGGTAGATAGTATCCTTGAGATCATTGCGGTAAACTTCTCCAATACGTCCCATGGTGATGTGGGCTGCCATGCTCTTTCATAGACTCCAGGTTGGTGCATCAAAGGAAAACTCTATGGGCTCGGTGACTGGTGCGAACGTCCTTCCTGGAACTTGAACTTGAATCATCCAGCGCTCCTCCTCGGGTAAAGTGGCGTTGTAGGTCCCGGTGAAGCTTGGTACTCTGATGTTCCGGTACTTAGCGACTTCCTTCAGGTGGCATCCAAAGGGTGTATCTTCATCCAGTTGCGTGAACTTGTTCCTTGCATCCGCCATCCTAAAAGAGTAGAAAAGATGAGAAGTCAGAAATGAGAAGAGAGTGGTGATCTAGGTCTTTATCTTAGTGGTTGTGTCCTATAGTCAGCGTGTGCTCTAATACCATCTTGTAGCAACCAGACCTCAAACAGTCTGATCTTTGTGCTTTAGTGTCATCCCTAGATCAGTAATGCTGACACACACAGTACTTAAAGGATTTATAACAGAGTAGCAATCACACACTTATTACATCGAGTGTCTCAAAAGAGAACTTATTACAAATAATATGGCTTAAGGCCATCTAATAATGATAACAGCGGAAGGCTTGGAAGATAAGTGAGTCCATCAACTCCAACGGCATCACTGAGTATAGAACCACGACCTAAGGTTCCTTATTCATCGTCTGAAAAGTCTGCAACATGAACGTTGCAGCCCTAAAACGGGTCAGCACATGGAATATGCTGGCAATGTAACACATAGAGAGTAGTGAACAGAAATAGGCAATACTACATGCATTTATGGCTGGTGGAAAGCTCTATGGTTACAGTTTTGCATAAAGCCAATTTTTCCCTACTGCAAAGGAATACATTTTATTTAACTATCATGGTGGTTGTTAAACATTGAGAGTGTAGACACCCTCTCAATCCGAATTAAACAACATTATTAAAACCCAACAAAATTAACTAAAGTCACATGATGAGATTCACATGATAATCCAAGTACTAGATACTCAAGACGTCCATAACTGGGGACACGGCTAACCATGATTAGTTTATACACTCTGCAGAGGTTTGCGCACTTTTACCCACAAGACTCGATCTCCTCCGTTGGGATTCTCGCACTACATGATGTTTGAGAAACGGATGACCGAGACATAGCCTTTCAGAAGCGCTAGCACCTTACGATCGGGTAGACCGTTACACCTACTTTCCCCTACATCTGCTAGTCTACCACTGTAAGAGTTCACATGACTTAATCAACTATGCTAGAGCCCATAGTAGCTTGTGGCTGCAGACGGAAGTTTCTAGCATGAATAATCTCATGATCCCTTTGAGCCTAGGTGGCGGTCCATAAAGAAAAACAGGCAATCGCTGGAATACCCAGGTGCCTCAATCCACCCAGATGTGTATTTAAGTTTCCACCTTAAGTTGAACCATTAATTAACAACCTCACATCTGTCATGAATACTCTCAAACCCAATCCACGTCTATAAGCATAGCATGGCCTAAGAAAATGTAGAAGTAACTCCCAAGGTTTGATAATAAAACAGGTAATAGGTACTACCTCAACTACTTCCCAAAACCCACATATTAATCTGACCCTATTCATGCAATTGTTTGAGGATTGATCTAATGCAATAAAACTGGGTAGTAAGTGGTATGATCAAAGTGTTACTTGTCTTGCTGATGATCCATGAAACCTAGAGATTCGAAGTAGCAAGCGGCGCACTCCGGGTACTCTAACACAAACAAACAAGCAAACAATAAGTACTCATCTAATGCACAGGTAAAACTCAAATAAGAGATCTAACCAGAAAGTTCAACTTAAGAACTCCGGTTTGAAAAAGAAACAAATCGAACGAAACAACGAAAGTCAAACAGCGAAAGAAACAAGCTTCAATTACTAATCTGGACCTAAGTCAAATTTTACAGAAGCAAAAACTTGTTTGAGTTGGTTAAACGAAAAGAGGGTTTCGAGATGAAACTCTAGGCGCTTGAATCGCCTGATTCCGATAAATGAGAGAAAAGTTAATCTAAAACGAAAATCGGATCAGAAATCGAGATCAGAAATAATCGCGGAAAAATCCGAGAAAAAGAAAAAACTGACGACTAGATTAACGAACGGACGTTCGTTAACTGAAACTAAATGGTTAACTCGTCCGTTAAAACAAACGAACGAGCGAACGCTCGCTAAATAAGTGAACCGATAAAACTGATCTAATAAAATAACAAAAATAAAAAAACCTAGGGTTTTCAAAGAAAAACCGGATCGGTTTTCTTTGGAAAACCGGCTGCGGACTGCACGGCTACCTCGTCGGACTCCAGCGGGACTCGGGGCTCCGGCGGGGTGAGGTGGCATCGGCGGCGCGGCGGCGGCGGCACACAGCGACGAGCGGCGGCTGCGGCGGCGAGCGGCGGCTGCGGGCGGCGGGCGGGTCGAGGTGGCGGGGTGAGGCGGTGGCGGCGGGGTTATTTATGAGAGGGGGGTGGCGCGGCTTGGGGGAGGGGGCGCCGGGTCGGGGTCGGCCTCGGGAGGCTTGCCCCGGCCGGACTCGGCGGCGGCGGCGGGTCGGTCTCCCACGAGGGAAAGGCCGCGGCGGCCTGGGCCTGGCCTGGCTCGGCTGGGCCTTCGGCCCAGTCGGGCGCGCGGTACTTTTTTTAAAAAACTAATTCCGCCGAAATTAAGAAAAATTCTAGAAAATAAAATAAAATTCTAAAAATGCCAAAATAAATTTTCACTGCCTAAATAAAATATTTAGAACGAGATGAACATTTTCTTGGCCCTAAAATACAGTTTTGAAAAACAAGCAGTTTTTCCTAAATTCAAATAAACTAGCCAAAAACTCCAAAATAAAATCTTATTTGATTTTTTTATCAAATCCTCAATATTTCTTTATTTTGGGAAAGTCATTTTATTCCCTCTCTCATACTTTTATAATAGAAATAATTGAAGATAAAACAAATAAAATCAAATGATCCTATTTTCAAAATTTGAGAAAACTCAAATATGAAAATAACGAAATCCCCAACTCTCTCCGTGGGTCCTTGAGTTGTGTAGAATTTCTGGATGAGGCCAAAAGCAAATAAAATATGATATGAAGTGATGATCTAATGTATAACATTCCAAATTGAAAATTTGGGATGTTACAGAGTTGCATTATTAATGCGCTCTGGTTCATCATGTGTGGGCACTGCGCAATGAACATTTTATTATCCAAAATCTTCTTGCTCTTCTTTAGCATGTTACTCTTCCGTTCTTCTTTAATAAGTACTCTCTCTGTTCCTAAATACAAGTCTTTGTATAGATTCCAGGATGGACTACATATGGAGCAAAATGAGTGAATCTACACTCTAAAATGTATATGTATACATCTATATGTGATCCATAGTGGAAATCTCTACAAAGACTTATATTTTGGAACGGATGGAGTATGATCGTAGTACAGTATGTTCCTTGTAGTGAAGATGAGCAGGGACATTTGCAGTGTAGAGGTCTATACGGTCGGTTGTGATGGACACTTTGAACTCTTCGGGCCTCTTTGATTAGTAGGATTTTGTAAACATAGGAATAGGAATTGTAGTGGCCTGCCCACTTGAATCCTATAAGATTAGCAAGGAAATGCGGGGAGCTGTGTCGCCTTTGAGAGTTACACAGATATTAACAGTAACGCGCCTTCAGTTGAAGAGAGCTGGTATCCGAAGCCTTTCTAGCCGTACCGGCAATACTAGCACATATATTCCAACAAGTTCCACTTTGCTGATTTTACTTATGATGCTTACGATTTTCCGGTTATATCTACACTATGATCTGCGTAGCTTCTTTGTGTCGCACTAGCAGCAGTCCACTTTTGAAGCTAAACAACACACCAATCATAAGTCCAAAGCTTACTTCTTCAAATACGAATTGTGATATTATACTGATATTAGTTAACAGACACATATTTAATTGGTCAGGTAATGCTCCCACTTGATTTTCCAAATGCATGTGGCCACATATAGAGAGACAGCATGGAATTGCACTTCTTTGGGCGCTGTGATTCATCATGAGTGGGCAACCAACACTGTATGCAATGAAGCAGAACCTCAAGAATATGCTTCCTCTTATGTTCTTTAACATATTACTCTTTTGTTATTCTGTATTTAGTACGTACAGTGTGTTCCTTGTCAGGAAGGGGAGCAGGGATATTTGCAGTCAACAGCTGATAGAGCTGGCATGTACGTGATCGATAGGCTTTCAATTAGTAGCGGCAATACAACACCGTAATTTCCAGCCAGTTCCACTTTCCCGATTTATATATCCTGGTTATGGTGTAACCCTTTTGTGTAAACTACGATCTGCCTAGTTGTTGTGTGCTCTTGTTATCATGGTTTGGCAATAAAATCTCTATACAGTATATTATGAACCTATCATCTGCCAACTATCCTTACTTCTGGAGCCTATTTTTTGTGTACTTGTGCCGGATTATATTAATGCACGCACCATATTACAACACACATGGGCTCTCTCATCAAAATCCAGTGATAGCACACAAGGGTTTACAGGGGCGCCACTATATTAGAATATCCTCTGCGTTACAAAGATAATCTCACTACTATTTATGTTTTCATGCTTCTTAGATATTATACGTAATCAAAGTGAATATCAGAATCCGCGCATCAGAAGAATATTGTGGAACACTGCAATGACTTACAAAATTGGCACCAAGGCATTGAGTGCCATTCTGGATGCAATGAAACTCATACGCTCCCCGCCTGTAGATTCTTGTTCAGAATATGATCCTAATGACTATTCTGACCTCGAGGAGTCAAAGGCAGATGACCTGTCATGTTCACACATCAAGTTGCATGTTCTAATTTGGCAAGGTTTTATCGATTGCGCGTATCTTGCATAAGTTATCTTGCATTTCTTCTACTTTGTAGCACCGCCATTTGCTTAGTTTACTCATCATATATGTCAAGATGCCATGCCCATCCATTATCAATACATATTTCATCTATCATCATACCATGTTTTTTCACTCAAATGTTGTTCTTGTGCATCACACATCAGAAAGGAAGAAGATGATTGCCGAACCTGAAGGAGCACCAGCAAAGTCCTTGAAAAATGTGCTGGTGCCGGAGAAATCATACAGCACCCCACTTATATTGGCTCTGCAACCAGTGACACAAAACGTAGGACCGACTCTAGCAGACTGTACCCATACTTCACTGTCCACACCACTAGCCCCACCACACAGGACCTGCACTCCAGTAAAAGGTATGCTGATTTCAGTTGCCATAGCACCAGCCGTACCACAGAAAAATCCCACTCCGGCAAAAAGTATAGCAAGTCCATCGGCGGAAGACCTATCCCAACTACAGAGATGGCTAATTCCGGTAGATTGGAACCGCATTCCAATTATTCCTAGTTTAAAAGACAATGCTTTCAATGTTGTTAGGGACTACATGCATATATTCCCATCATGGGAATATTATAGTGAAGACAAACACCATTTTCACATCTTCATGTCCCACTTACGTGTAAGTGCTATTATTCATGGTGATTATTTTCCTGTTTTCTGCTGATTGAACACATCAATGATTTACATTACATTGTTGTAAGTGGGTGAGGATCAATCTGGATAGTCATGGAGAGCAAAGCTTGCTTGCGCTTTTCAACGAAGCATTGCAGCAGTATCGATGTTACCTAAGGAAATCACACTTTGATGGCAAGTCTATAAATGAATTTCTGGTGAAGTCTCATGTGCTAAATTTAGAAGAAATTGAATGGAAAAACCTTGTTATGCACTGGTCTCGTTCCCAGGATGAGGTACTATCTATGATATCACATGACAATTTGAACTTCTACTTTTCTGCATGTGCCTTATGGATAATTTTTGTAGGAAATCTGCCTGAAGAAGAATTCCGGTTTGAAAAGGACGACGGGATATCGCAAATATGCTGCCCGCTGCTTTGCTCTTGTTAGTACTTGTTGTCCTGTATCACTGTACTTGCATACATACCTGGTTCATTATGTGACAACTTGATTATCAATTGTTCGCTCCAAATTATCTGATCTGTATGAATGGTTACATTAGTATAGAATTTATCCAATGCAAATTAAAAAATTTAGCTCTGCATTGTTCTTGTAAGTACCTGCTTTCCTTTATCAGTGTACTTATATTAACACCTAGTTGTACATGTACCATCACTCCTGCAGCTTATTTTCCTTTGCCCTCCATTTTCTACACATCAGATCTATATTTACTCTTACCATAAGGTTGGGTAACACCGATGGTACTGAAGAAGTTTAGCTCTTCATTGCTCTTGGATGTACCTTTTGCCTGTATCGATGTACTTACATTTATAGCTACTTGGTTATGTAGCATCACTCTTCATCTTATCTTAAATATTCTCCATTTTTTCTTATATTATCACATCTATATTTACTCTTAACAAAATGTAGAGTAAAGGCAATGCTTATAAAGAAGATTCTGTGGTAAACTTCTTGAATTGCCCCCCCCCCATCAGCATGGACAAGGGCTTTATAGAGCATGTCTTCACCAATAATGTAAGTTTGTCCTTCTCAAGACTTCAAACTTTATTGTGTATATTTGGTTAGGCATGACTGCAACAGCTGTTTATTTTTGGTGTTTGCATCAAATTGCATGTTTAAAGTTTATTATGTAGTTCATAAAAAAAGTTTGTCCTTCTCAATTTAAGTTTTCAGTTATACAACCAAGTTCCTTCTTCATACCATGTAAATTAAAATATACAGAGCAAGTGATCTTCTTTTGCACTGCGTGTATGCTTCTGTTCTTGATCTGTAATCTAGTGGTGTCGTGAACCTACCCACTATAGCACAATGTCATATTCTGCAATGTCTTAACTATGAACAATGTCATATCATTCCACTATTATTTAAACCGACTCTTTATTTGCCAATCTGAAATGGGATAAATTGACAGCACACTAACCATTGATACTTATCAGTTCTTGATCTGTAATCCAGTGGTGTCATGAAGCTGCCAACTCCTTCACAATGTCATTTCCTGCCATGTCTTGACCTGAACAATACCATATTGTGTCAATGCTATTTTAAACTGTGTCACTTTATTCGTCAGTAAGAAATGTGATGAATTGTCAGCACTCATACTTATGTGCAAAACTTGTCATCTGTCTACTTGTTTATCTTTCAGAGTGAGGAGGATATAAGTGTCAAACAAGCGCAGTCTCATCAGCTTGCTCAGCTGCTTGCGCTGCAGCTCCCGAGCAGGGCTAACCTTTCTTGAACTCTATTGAAGTGTTGACGGTTTTGTATATTATTTTGTCGGCGTGTTTATTTGCACTGGTGGCGATCTTTGATGCCCAGTGTATGTAATATGTTGTCTACTTGTGCTTTATTATCATAGTGGCGAACTTTGATGCCCAGTGGATGTAATATGCCGTAATTTCTCTATTGTATAGTCTAGGTTTTTTCTTATTCATGATGTTGTAGTTATTTTACTGTATCCTGTCTTTGCAGTAAACCGTCCAAACCGTAAAATTACGGTACATAATCGGGCCATCATGCAAATCACTATGTATGATCCGCATCATGGGCCCAATCATCTTGGTCCGTTAATAGGCCTAAACGTGGCAGGCTGAAAAGTAGGTTGGGCTTTTAGGAGGCTGAAAAGTAGGTTGGGCCTGAAACATGCCGAACAGCTCACGGGCCGGCAACAGGCCGAAATAGACCCCGACCTATGATTGTGCTAATCACATCATGGGTCGTTAATAGGCCAAAATTGTCTCGTTCCTTGTTTGGCCCAATCAGATTATCAGCTGTGAGCAGGCCAGATGCAAATCGGGCCGTAGGTAGGCCCAACTATATGACGGGCTTTTAACAGGCCGAAATAAATATAGTGCCGAAATGTTAAACGGGCCTTTAATAGGCCGAAACTAATATCAGGCTGAATTACTAAATGGGCCTTTAGCAAGTGGGCCCAAAAGTATAGCACCCAGTTGACGGGCCGAATCTGATATGGGCTATAATTTGGCCCAAAGCCTCTTAAAGGGCCGGATCTTATCTGGGCCGTAATTTGGCCTAGAACATGGTAGGTTTTTAACGGGCCGGATCTCATATGGGCCTTTATTAGGCCCGGAACGTGGCAGGATGTTAATGGACCGGATCAAATATGGGCCGGCATTTGGCCCAAACCATGGCAGCCTGTGAATGGGTCGACCCACTAGTGTCCTCAAAATCTTGTGGGCCTTTAGCTGGGCCGACCCATTATGGTCGGCAAAATCTTGTGGGCCTTTAGCTAGGCCGGCCCATTATGGTCCGCAAAATCTTGTGGGCCTTTAGTTGGGCCGGCCCATTATGGTCTGCAATCTTGTGGGCCTTTAGTTGGGCCGACCCATTTAACCTATATGGGCCTCTGTTGGGCCCTGCCACGTGTTGACGTATCATAGGCATGTCGCCTCCAATGGACGGGCGACATCTGGCCCATTGAGGATCAGCCACGTGTTTCCTACGGCCAATGAGAATTTTACACGTGGAAAATCACCATTGGTCCAGGCTGTTAACGGGTTATCGGATCCAAAACCGGACCCGATAGCTTAACAGTGAGCCGTTACGGTGGATGCCACATGTCGGTCACCCTTGACGAAAGCACTTCTATGACGCGCGATTTATCATCATGGAAGTAGGCATTTCCGTGATGATAATTTTGGTGATGTCATGGAACACTTCTACGACAGCACAGGTATGACTATCTTGATTCTGTCATAAAATCGTCATGGATGTACATGCATGACAGAAAACGTGACCTACTGTGACAAACACGTATCATCACGGAAGTGTATTTTTTTGTAGTGCATGTAATCGTCATGTCTTGTCATGGCGTTCTTAGAGGAGGATTCTAGTGCACGCTTGACAACACCGCACCGCACGCGTTTCGTTTGACCACGTGTGGGCTCGAAGAGGCGCCAAATGTATCGTCGGTGAGCCTGTTCCCACTCTACCGCATAGTTTACCGCGCAAGCTTCCCACCCAGCTAGTTTGGCCATGCGTCGGCTAGAAGAGGGAAAAATCATGGGCATTTATTGGCAAAAGGCCTTGCAAAAACGAAGTGTGTGGAATGACTTCGGTCATAAGTTTACCCGTGGGTGATGAGGTCAAAGTTACACAGAAGGGTGATGATGGACACTCGAATGTGACAATTAATTCTGCACTCTATGATACGTCCATTTTGCATCATGTTTACCTACTGTTATTTATAATGTTTTTATGCATAATAATGCTTTTTGGAGTAATTCTAATGCCTTTTCTCTCATAATATGCAAGGTACACACAAAGAGGGAGAATTCCGGCAGTTGGAAATCTGGACCAGAAAAGGCTACGTTAGGCTACCTATTCTGCACAACTCCAAATGTGTTGAAACTTTACGGGGAATTTTTATAGAATATATAAGAAATATTGGAGTCAATAAGTACCAGAGGGGGCCCACCAGGTGGGCACAACCCACCTAGGCACACCAGGCAGCCCAGGCGCGACATGGTGGGCTGTGCCCTCCTCGGCCCACCTCCGATGCCCATGTTCTAGTATATAAGTCATTTTGACCTAGAGAAAATAAGGAGAGGACTTTCAGGATGAAGCACCACCATCTCGAGGCGGAACTTGGGCAGGAGCACTTTTGCCCTCTGGCGGAGCGATTCCGCCGGGGGAACTTCCCTCCCGAAGGGGGAAATCATCATCATCATCACCAACAACTCTCCCATCTTGGGGAGGGCAATCTCCATCAACATATTCAACAGCACCATCTCCTCTCAAACCCTAGTTCACCTGTTGTGTTCAATCTTTGTACCGAAACTATAGATTGGTGCTTGTGGGTGACTAGTAGTGTTGATTACATCTTGTAGTTCATTACTATATGGTTTATTTGGTGGAAGATTATATGTTGAGATCCAATATGCTATTTAATACCCCTCTGATCTTGAGCATGTTTATCATTTGTGAGTAGTTACTTTTGTTCTTGAGGTCACGGGAGATATCATGTTGCAAGTAATCATGTGAACTTGATATGTGTTCGATATTTTGATAGTATGTATGTTGTCATTCCCTTAGTGGTGTCATGTGAACGTCGACTACATGAAACTTCACCATATTTGGGCCTAAGGGAATGCATTGTGGAGTAGTTATTAGATGATGGGTTTCGAGAGTGACAGAAACTTAGACACTAGTTTATGCGCTATTCCGTAAGGGACCGATCGGATCCAAAAGTTTAATACTATGGTTAGAATTTATTCTTAATACTTTTCTTGTAGTTGAGGATGCTTGCGAGGGGGTTAATCATAAGTAGGAGGTTCGTTCAAGTTAGAACATCACCTAAGCACCGGTCCACCCACATATCAAATTATCAAAGTAACAAACGTGAATCGAATCAACATGATGAAAGTGACTAGATGAAATTCCCATGTACCCTCAAGAACGCTTTGCTTATTATAAGAGACCGTTTTGGCCTGTCCTTTGCTCAAAAGGATTGGGCTACCTTGCTGCACTTTTGCTACTACTATCATTACTTGCTCGTTACAAATTATCGTGCTATCAAACTACTCTGTTACTTACAATTTTAGCACTTGCAGACATTACCTTGTTGAAAACCACTTGTCATTTCCTTCTACTCCTCGTTGGGTTCGACACTCTTATCGAAAAGGCTACAATTGATCCCATATACTTGTGGGTCATCAAGGCTATTTTCTGGCGCCGTTGACGGGGAGTGAAGCGTTCTTCATAAGTGGAAATTGCTAAGGAAAAATCATTACTATGTGTTGAATTTTATTGTCACTTGTTACTATGGGAAAATCCTTTGAGGGGTTTGTTCGGGGTATCTTTGCTACCACTTGAGCACTTGCGTTGGTTTTCCCTTGAAGAGGAAAGGGTGGTACAGCAAAGTAGCGTAAGTATTTCCCTCAGTTTTTGAGAACCAAGGTATCAATCCAGTAGGAGGCTACGCGCCAGTCCCTCGCACCTACACAAAACAAATAAATCCTCGGAACCAACGCGATAAGGGGTTGTCAATCCCTACACAGTCACTTACGAGAGTGAGATCTGATAGATATGATAAGATAATATTTTTGGTATCTTTATGATAAAGATGCAAAGTAAAATAAAAGGCAATGAAAGTAACTAAGTATTGGAAGATTAATATGATGAAGATAGACCCGGGGGCCATAGGTTTCACTAGTGGATTCTCTCAAGAGCATAAGTATTTTTACGGTGGGTGAACAAATTACTGTTGAGCAATTGACAAAATTGAGCATAGTTATGAGAATATCTAGGTATGATCATGTATATAGGCATCATGTCCAAGAAAAGTAGACCAACTCCTGCCTGCATCTACTACTATTAGTCCACACATCGACCACTATCCAGCATGCATCTAGAGTATTAAGTTCATAAGAACAGAGTAACACTTTAAGCAAGATGACATGATGCAGAGGGATAAACTCATGCAATATGATGAAAACCCCATCTTGTTATCCTCGACGGCAACAATACAATACGTGCCTTGCTGCCCCTACTGCCACTGGGAAAGGACACCGCAAGATTGAACCCAAAGCTAAGCACTTCTCCCATTGCAAGAAAGATCAATCTAGTAGGCCAAACCAAACTGATAATTCGAAGAGACTTGCAAAGATAACCAATCATACATAAAAGAATTCAGAGAAGATTCAAATATTGTTCATAGATAAACTTGATCATAAACCCACAATTCACGGTCTCAACAAACACACCGCAAAAGAAGATTACATCGAATAGATCTCCACGAGAGAGGGGGAGAACATTGTATTGAGATCCAAAAAGAGAGAAGAAGCCATCTAGCTAATAACTATGGACCCGAAGGTCTGAGGTAAACTACTCACACTTCATCAGAGAGGCTATGGTGTTGATGTAGAAGCCCTCCGTGATCGATGCCCCCTCCGACAGAGCTCCGGATCAGGCCCCAAGATGGGATCTCGTGGATACAGAAAGTTACGGCGGTGGATTAGGGTTTTGGCTCCGTATCTGATCGTTTGGGGGTACGTAGGTATATATAGGAGGAAGGAGTACGTCGGTGGAGCAACAGGGGGCCCACGAGGGTGGAGGGCACGCCTGGGGGGTAGGCGCGCCCCCCTACCTCGTGGCCTCCCTGTTGGTTGCTTGACGTAGGGTCCAAGTCTCCTGGATCTTGTTCGTTCCAAAAATCACGTTCCCGAAGGTTTCATTCTATTTGGACTCCGTTTGATATTCCTTTTCTTCGAAACCCTAAAATAGGCAAAAAAAATAGCAATTCTGGGCTGGGCCTCCGGTTAGTAGATTAGTCCCAAAGATAATATAAAAGTGTATAATAAAGCCCAATAATGTCCAAAACATAAGATAATATAGCATGGAGCAATCAAAAATTATAGATACGTTGGAGACGTATCAATCTTCACCTCGACCGGAACCACAATTAGTTACCCCTGAACCTACTGCACCTACTGAAAATATTGAATATGAAATTCCTTCGGGTATGACAGAACAAGTGCTAGCTAATCCTTATGCAGGAGATGGAACCGAACATCCTGATATGCACTTGATATATGTGGAAGAAGTTTGTGGTTTGTTTAAGCTTGCAGGTTTACCCGGAGATGAAGTTAAGAAGAAGGTTTTTCCCTTTATCTTTGAAGGGAAAAGCATTGGCATGGTATATGTAGGATCTAGAAGTAGATGTGTCTAGAGGGGGGTGACTAGACACTTAGTGCTAAAGTTGCAATTTTTAGGCCTTTTTGGTTTGAGTGGAGTTTTAGGCACAATTTCAACATACACAATACATATCAAGCAAGCATGCAAAGAGTGTATAGGCAGCAGAATGTAAAGCATGCAACTTGCAAGAATGTAAGGGGAAGGGTTTGGAGAATTCAAACGCAATTGGAGACACGGATGTTTTTCCTGTGGTTCGGATAGGTGGTGCTATCCTACATCCACGTTGATGGAGACTTCAACCCACGAGGGGTAACGGTTGCGCGAGTCCACGGAGGGCTCCACCCACGAAGGGTAATGGTTGCGCGAGTCCACGGAGGGCTCCACCCACGAAGGGTGCACGAAGAAGCAACCACCCACGAAGGGTCCACGAAGAAGCAACCTTGTCTATCCCACCATGGCCATCGCCCACGAAGGACTTGCCTCACTAGCGGTAGATCTTCACGAAGTAGGCGATCTCCTTGCCCTTACAAACTCCTTGGTTCAAATCCACAATCTTGTCGGAGGCTCCCAAGTGACACCTAGCCAATCTAGGAGACACCACTCTCCAAGAAGTAACAAATGGTGTGTAGGTAATGAACTCCTTGCTCTTGTGCTTCAAATGATAGTCTCCCCAACACTCAACTCTCTCTCATAGGATTTGGATCTGGTGGAAAGAAGGTTTGAGTGGAAAGCAACTTGGGGAAAGCTAGAGATCAAGATTCATATGGTAGGAATGGAATATCTTGGCCTCAACACATGAGTAGGTAGTTCTCTCTCAGAAATAGGATGCTGGAAGTGTAGGCTTAGTCTGATGGCTCTCTCTACGAATGAAGAGGAGGTGGAGGGGTATATATAGCCTCCACACAAAATCCAACCGTTACACACGATTTACCAATCTCGGTGGGACCGAATCAACAAACTCGGTCAGACCAAAATAGGAAACCTAGTGAACGTTAGAGATTTTCGGTGGGACCGACTGGATCAACTCGATGGGACCGATGTGCTAGGGTTAGGGTAAATCCAAAACTTGGTTTGACCGATTACTCAAACTCGGTGGGACCGATTTGGGTAATAAGTGAAACAGAGAGTTGGCCAAGCAAACTTGGTGGGGCCGATTGCATATCTCGGTGGGACCGAAAATATTGCAATAGGTAACAGAGAGTTTGCAAGCCCATCTCGGTGAGACCGAGATCCCATCGGTGAGACCAAACTGATTAGGGTTTCTGGCAGTGGCTATGAGAGGTGAAACTCGGTGGCGCCGGATAGGAATAATCGGTAGGTCCGAGTTTGGCTTTGGGTTTAGGTCATATGTGGAAGTGGGAAAGTAGCTGAGGATTTTGGAGCATATCATTAAGCACATGAAGCAAGAGGCTCATTAAGCAACACCTCATCCCTCCTTGATAGTATTGGCTTTTCCTATGGACTCAATGTGATCTTGGATCACTAAAATGTAAAATGAAGAGTCTTGAGCTTGAAGCTTTAGCCAATCCTTTGTCCTTAGCATCTTGAAGGAGTTCCCACAACCTTTAGTCCATGCCACTCCATTGTTGAACTTATCTGAAACATGCTAGATAGAAATGTTAGTCCAACAAGAGATATGTTGTCATCAATTATCAAAACCACCTAGGGAGCACTTGTGCTTTCAGTATAGGATATGCGATGATATTGGATCTTGGAATTGGAACCGGTTGAAATTGGAGTTTCACCAAAAAATTATCCTATGCATCTAGTTCATCATGATCGGAATTATATATATAATTTTTGGCCTCGTGAAGGAGAAATTATCGCTCTAGCTTGGGGGAGGCTTAAGTCAATGTTATATTCATGCCCCAATCATGAGCTCTCAAGATAAATTATTATTCAAAACTTCTATGCTCGACTTTCTCGTGATGATCAATCCATGCTCGATACTTCTTATACTGGTTCATTTATGAAGAAGACTATTGAATTCCGATGGGATCTTTTAGAAAGAATTAAACATAACTCTGAAGATTGGGAACTCGACGAAGGTAAAGAGTCAGGTATTAAGCTTAAGTATGATTGTTTTAAATCTTTTATGAATACTGATGCTTTTCAAAAGTTTAGCACTAAATATGGACTTGACTCTGAGATATATAGTAGCCTCCTTTTGTGAATCATTTGCTACTCATGTTGATCTCCCTAAGGAGAAGTGGTTTAAATATCACCCACCTATTAAAGAAGAAATTAAAGAAGCAGTACTAGTTAAAGAGGAAACTATTATTTATAATGTTGATCCAGTTGTTCCTACTTCTTATATTGAAAAACCAAATTTCCCTATTAGGATCAAGGAACATGCTAAGTTTCAACTATGGTCAACAAAAGTTATATGAGAACACCTAAACCTGATGAACATATCAAAGCAGAACCTAGTGTTTCTATGGTCAAGGATCTCCTCGAAGAAAATATAGATGGGCATGTTATTTACTTCTGTGAAGAACTAGAATTGCCAAACACAATAAAACGGATAAACATAGACCTGTTGTTGGCATGCCCATTGTCTCAGTTAAAATAGGAGATCACTATTATCATGGTTTATGCGACATAGGTGCTAGCATGAGTGCTATTCCCTTTACTTTATATCAGGAAATTATGCATGACATAGTAGCCGCAGAGATAGAAGACATAGATGTTACTATTAAACTTGCTAATAGAGATACTGTATCACCAATTGGGATTGTTAGAGATGTTGAAGTCTTGTGTCGGAAAATAAAATACCCTACTGATTTTCTTGTTCTTGGTTCCCCACAAGATGATTTTTGTCCCATTATCTTTGCTAGACCTTTCTTGAACACCGTTAATGCTAAAATAGATTGTGAGAAACAAACTGTCGGTGGTAGCTTTGGTGATGAGTCTCATGAGTTTAAATTTTTCAAGTTTAGTAGAAAGCTTCATGAAAAAGAATTGCCTAGTAAGGATGAAATAATTGGTCTTGCTTCTATTGTTGTACCCCCTACTGATCCACTAGAATAATATTTGCTAGACCATGAAAATGATTAACATATGCATGAAAGAAATGAAATAGATAAGATTTTCTTTGAACAACGTCCTCTGCTTAGACACAATTTGCCTATTGAAACTCTAGGAGATCCTCCTCCACCTAAAGGTGATCCTGTGTTTGAATTAAAACAATTGCCAGAAACTATGAAATATGCTTATCTTGATGAGAAGAAGATATATCATGTTATTATTAGTGCTAACCTTTTAGAACATGAAGAAGAAAGATTATTGAAAGTTCTAAGGAAGCACCGAGCTACCATTGGATATACTCTTGATGATTTAAAGGGCATTAGTCCCACTCTATGGCAGCACAAGATTAATATGGAACCTGGTGCTAAACCCGTTGTTGATCACCAACGTCGGTTAAATACAAAGATGAAAGAAGAGGTAAGAACGGAAATATTAAAACTTCTGCAAGCAGGTATAATCTATCATATAGCTGATAGTAGATGGGTAAGTCCTGTCCATTGTGTCCCTAAGAAACGAGGTATTACTGTTGTTCCTAATGATAAGAATGAACTTATTCCACAAAAAATTATTACAGGCTATAGAATGGTAATTGATTTTAGAAAATTAAACAAAGCAACTAGAAAAGATTATTACCCTCCGCCTTTTATTGATCAAATGCTAGAAAGTTTATCTAAGCACACACATTTTTTGCTTCCTTGATGGATACTCTGGTTTTTCACAAATACCTGTTTCTCAACCTGATCAAGAAAATACCACTTTCACTTGTCCCTTTGGAACTTATGCCTATAGACGTATGCCTTTTGGTTTATGTAATGTGCCTGCTACCTTTCAAAGATGTATGACTGCTATATTCACTGACTTCTGTGAAAAGATTGTTGAGGTTTTCATGGATGACTTTTCTGTTTATGGGAAGTCTTTTGATGATTGTTTAAGCAATCTTGATCGAGTTTTGCAAAGATGTCAGCAAACAAATATTGTCTTGAATTGGGAGAAGTGCCACTTTATGGTTAATGAGGGTATTGTTTTGGGCCATAAAATTTCTGAAAGGGGTATTAAAGTGGACAAAGCTAAGGTTGATGCAATTGAGAAAATGCCATGTCCTAAAGATATCAAAGGTATTCATAGTTTCTTAGGTCATGCTGGTTTCTATAGGAGATTTATCAAAGACTTTTCTAAAATTTCTAGGCCTCTTACAAATCTTTTGCAAAAGGACCTTTCTTTTGTTTTTGATGATGATTTTTTAGAAGCCTTCGAAACACTCAAGAAAGCCTTAATTTCTGCACCTATTGTTCAACCACTTGACTGGAACTTGCCTTTTGAAATTATATGGGATGCTAGTGATTATGTTGTTGGTGCTGTTGTAGGACAAAGAGTTGATAAGAAACTAAATGTTATTCATTATTATAGTAAAACTCTAGAAAGTGCACAAAAAAATTATGCTACTGCTGAAAAAGAATTTCTAGCAGTGGTGTTTGCTTGTGATAAATTCAGATCTTACATTATTGATTCAAAAGTAATTGTTCACACCGACCATGCTGCTATTAAATATCTTATGAAAAAGAAACATGCTAAACCTAGACTTATTTGATGTGTTCTCTTGCTACAAGAATTTGATTTGCATATCACTGATAGAAAAGGAGCAGAGAACCCCATAGCTGATAACTTGTCTAGGCTTGAAAATGTGGTTGATGACCCACTACCTATTGATGATAGTTCTCCTGATGTGTCGGGGGTTGGGTGCGACATATGCCAATGGATGTCTTATCATGGTGGGGGCGAGTAGAACATCGTCGGTGCCCGGAAACGGGATGAGGCGTAGACACAAACGCCGGCGTACTTTACCCAGGTTCGGGGCTCTCCTAGGAGATAACACCCCTAGTCCTGCTCTGCGGGGTCTCCACATGATCACTAAGGCAAAGTGATTACAAGGGCGCTCCTCGAGCTATATGCTGAAGGTAGGAGAAGGCAGGGCTAGCTCCCTCCTCCCTTTATGATCTGGTCCAGTTCTAATGGGTCCAACCCTTTGCATGGGTGCCCTCGGGGGTTTATATAGGCCTACCCCCAGGGGTACAATGGTAAAAGGTCTGGGCGTAGGGCCCAGCCGTCAGTCTCTTCGCCTGCCAGCCCTTCCGCCGACTACTGGGGCCCACGACTGGTGGGCCCCACTGATTGGTCTGGTACGGAGCCGACAGGCCTTACCCGCTGCTTGCGGGTCTTGTCGGCTGCTGATTACTGTAGTGGTGCTTCTAATGACGCAGGCTTGGTCATGGGGTCGTGGCTACAGCCACGCCATCTGGCGGGTGATCACTGTAGCTACTCCCTATCTCATCTGGTTAATGGCGCGGGGAACCCGTGGGAGGGGCAGGCCGACTCCCGGGAGCCGGCTCCCTACGGGTCCGACTGGTGGCGCTCTTGCCGTCTTCTGGACTCTCACTGACCGGTAGGGCCCGTCGTTCGTGGACCGTACTGATAGGCCGTCGTGGGCACAGGACTCCGCCCACTGTTGCTGATGTCAGGGATGGTGTGGCAACAATGCTGTGCCAGACGGAGATCTCCGTTGGTACAGCGCACTGTGGCCTAGCCATCTCCTGGAAAAGGGGAGGGAGTGGGCTTCACTGCTGCCACTCCCCGTCCCATCCCCCCTGAGGAGGGCATGGGTTTTGTTGGTGCCGTGGGCCGACTCCCCGTGGTCGGCTTCTCTGGAAGCCGCCAGGCGGGAGTCGGCCGATCTTGACCTCGCCTCTAGGACTCGGCTGCATGCGGGCAGCCGACTGTTCCTTCAGCCGTCCTCCAGAAGGTGGCTCTTCATCTCGCGTCTCGAGGGGCGCAGTCAGCCCCGATGTCTTAAAAGGTTTTGGGCCTCGGGTTAGCCTACCCGTGGCCCATTACTCCGACAGTAGTCCCCGAAGCTGATGAGGCGTCGCGGACGATCAGCCGAGGAGCCTCGGCAGTTTCTTTCTCCGATTGCTTGAGGTGAAAACCTCGTTCAATTTCTTCCGGGCCGATTGGCAGGAGTCGGACTCGCCCAATTTGACTCGTCCAAAATTTTCGAACGCCCTGGCGGGATCCCAGTGGCGTGCTTGCTAAGCTTCCAGGCCGCCACCCGTTTCGGGCTCGTCACATGGCAACAAGCGGCCGGGCCAGGCTGGCCATCCACATGCGCAACGGGACATGCCTATAGGCGGGGCCCGCCACTACCGCGCCTCAGCGCGCGAGCGGATCCGCTGCGGCCGAAGTGGACGGTTGAGGTTCCCGCGGAGTTACTGCACGCAGTAACTTTGCGCGATAAATGTGGGGGCGTGGGGTAGTGGGCGCAGTAGATCCCACAACCGCCCCCTCGGCTTCGCAGCCCATGAGGCTATAAGTAGGGGGAGGAGGGGGAGCGGTGGAGCACGCGCGCCCCGCCTCCTCATACTTTCTTCTTCTTCTCCCTCTCGCCGCTGCGCCTCAAGCTACGTCGAGCACTGCGGTGGTCCGCTCACAATGAGCTCTTCCTCCGCCGTCACGCCCCCTATGGCGCACTCCGGCACCTGGGACGGTTCGGCGGTCCACGATGATCACGTCGATTTCCTCCGCAAGACGCGCCGGCTGCCCGGCGAGGACCTCGTGCGAGTCCGTCTCACGCGGAGGGGGGAAATCTCGCCGGCGCCACAGGAGGATGAGCGGGTCGTCTTCCGCTCGCACTGCCTACGCGGCCTTGGCTTACCGGTGAGAAGCTTCTTCCGCTCTTTTCTTGAATTCTACGGTCTCCAGCCGCACCACCTCACCCCCAACACGGTGGTACTACTGTCCGCCTTTCACCTTGTGCGAGGGCTTCCTCGGCGTTCTCCCCACCATCGAGCTCTGGGGGGAGTTCTTCTACTCCAAGCTCTGCACCCAAGCCACGGGTGTGCCGGCTCAGTGCGGCGTGTTCATCGCCGTGCGGAGGTCAGGGGCCGACAACCCGTTTCCCTCCATCAAGCTGATAAAGTCAGTGAAGATGTGGCAGCGGTCGTACTTCTACGTGAAGAACGTCTCCGCGGAGGGCGACTGGGTCAATCTTCCGGCCTATGTAGCC
Source organism: Triticum urartu (assembly GCF_003073215.2). Lineage (NCBI taxonomy): Eukaryota > Viridiplantae > Streptophyta > Magnoliopsida > Poales > Poaceae > Triticum > Triticum urartu. The sequence continues at coordinate 379,165,225 of NC_053027.1, read as the reverse complement.
GGCCCGCCGGCGGGGAGGCAGCCCAACTGGTCGTATCGGGCCAGGACGCTGACGCCCGCAGGAGCCGGCGCCGTCGCGCGACTCCGAGTGCTGACGCGGTCGGAGGGCCTGACCGGGCCAGATTTGCTGGCCGCCTTCATGGCGCGCTAAGTGCTCCCACTCCAAGGTCGCCCCCACATGATTTTCCAGATGAGCGGGCATCGAGACCCGAGTCGGATGTGCACCAAGGAAATGCCTCACGAGGAGGTAACCTATATGGTGAATTATATTGCAAATTGCGACCTCAAAGAAGAGTGGAAGTTCGGCAAGGAGCCTTATTCACGTGCCGCCCCTCCGCCTCTGGTGAGTCGTTTCTTTTTCTCTTTTCTTTGACTCTCCTGCCTTCTTCGTTGTCGAGTCTGTCTTGTCCGATCTGACCAGTCGTCTTTGGTCAGAACCCCCTCCTCCAGCCAGCAGCGAGCACCGTGGGGCCAGATCGCGAATTCCTCCCCGACCGAGCGGAGAGCGACGTTGACGACCCTGACTTGGGGGTGGCGGCCCTGGAGGATGACGCTGAGGGAGGAAGCGGCGTAGCGGGTGGCCCGAGACTTGTGGCCAGTCTCGAGGACTGGCCTGACGATGACGAGGAGGTCGCCCCGCGCCACCAGCCAGGAGCCAGCCAGCCGGGCGCGAGCTCGTTTGCCGCGCCGGATGCCCAAGGCGGCGCTAAGAAGCGCAGGACCGGGACGAGCCTGTTCGGCAGCCGGCCGAAGAAGCCCAAGGGCTCAGCCGCGGCGACCAAGCGGGACGAAGGGGCCGCAAAGGCCAACCACTTCCGCAAGGTGGTGAAGACGCCGTAGCTGGTTTCTGCGTAAGTGCTACATTCCTTTGCACCTTCACTTTTTCTTTGTTGACTCCGTCTGAGATTCATTTGCTTTACATTCTTGACTTTAGGGCCCCGCTCTCTCTTGAGAAGTCGGCTGTCAACTCCGTCGTGAAGTCGGCGGAGACCTCCTCCACCACCCGGCGGATTGATCCGGCCGCCGACCTCCGGGAGGGGACGGAGCGGAACACGCGCGAGGAGCGGGAAGCCGCCCGCCTGAAGAAGGCAGAAGCTGACAAGGCGGAGGCCGCCGCCCTGAAGAAGCTGGCGGAAGCCGAGGCCGCTGATGCGGAGAAGAAGTGTGCTGAAGAAGCCGCACACCGCCAGTCGGCGGTGTTCGTCGTCCCTTTGAACTCTGCGCCACCACCACCGGAGTTCACAGCGTAGACTGGGGAAGTTGGCGACGAGAACCCGATCATGGAGAGGGACGGCGACGACATCGCCACACCGGACGTAATCGTGCCGCCACCGCCACCGTCCGGGAGCGCGCTAGGCGGGCAGCCGGTGGACCCGCCGGTGCCGCCAACTAAAGACGTGGTGGCAACGGGCCTGGCTCTCGAGGTCGGCACGCCGACGCGCCGCCGTCTCACGAAGGCGGCCTCGGTGCCGCGCCCTCTGGAGACCGGTGCCACGAGCTCCACGATCCCGGACACCGAGGCGATGAGCACCGTGCCAACTGGGTGGGTGCGGGGAGGCGGGACGGGCCCGTTGAACCGGGCGCTTTTGGACGTCCAAGCCAAGCTCCGAGGCGAGGGTGATGCCATCAAGGAATGCACCAAGGCATATCTGGCATCGCGAGCAGCCATCCGGGTACGCGTCCTTCCTTCTTTGTTTCTGTTTCTTGTTCTTCTTTGTGGGGGCGCGCCAGCGCACCCACTGGGTGTAGTCCCCGAGTTTCGGGCCGGCTGCTGAGCAGGCGGCTCGGAACTCTAATCGGCGAGTTCCAAGTACCAACACTTTGTCTGAAATTTTGTTGCAGAATTACCACAATCTTCGTGTGACCGCCTTCAACGCCAATGTTGAGGAGCTGGCCAAGCGGACCGCCGACTTGTCGGACAGCCGGGGTGAGTCCTCTTCCTTCTCTGCAAGGGCGCGCTGGTGCACCCGCGGACTGTAGTCACCGAGGTTTGGGCCGACTGCTGAGTAGTCGGGCCGGGTCTCCCCGGCGACTATTCTTCTTTGTTGATGATTCCTTTCTTCACGGGGACGCGCTGGCGCACCCGCGGGCTGTAGTCCCCGAGATTCGGGCCGACTGCTGAGCAATCGGGCCGGATCTCCCCGGCGACCTTTCTTCCTAGTTGACGACTGACACCTTTTCTTCTTCTTCTTCAGAGGCCAACAACGCCATGCAGCAGCAGCTGGGCGAGGCCAACACTGTGTTGCGTGTCAAGGAGGAGGAGTGCGGCCAGCTGGCGGAGGAGCACGACCGGCTGGCTAGGCAGCTGGCGGAGCAGAAGGAGTTGCTCAAGAAGGCCCAGAAGGAGGCGGAGGACAAGGAGACCACCCTCCTTGCCAAATTCGCGTCCGAGCGCTCCTCCTGGACCGACACGGAGGCAACGCTGGTCTCCGGCTTCCATGCGATCGAAGATCTCGTCGACAGTGAGCTTCCCCTCATTTTCCTTTTCTAAGCTGCCGACTGCTAGTTGAGTCGACCTCTAGTCTTTAATCTTGTTCTTCGCTGCTCTGCCTTGGCAAACTTCTTCCCTGGCCACTCGGTTGCTGCCAACCAAGCCATCGAAGCGGATCGCGAAGGGCGGACGGCGGACGGCACGCAGATCACCGTCGACGCTCCCCGAACTCTTCGCGAGCAGATCCTGAGCATCGAGGCCCGCCTTCGGCCGGCTCACCGGATGCTACGCCGACTTCAACATGTCGGCGCCCAGGCGATTGCCGCCCTGTGGCCAGACATGCAGGCGCCGCGCACCCCCAGTCGGACTGCCGACTGGACGGAGGAAGCGGCTGGCCGCCTTGAGGCCTGGAAGGGCTCTTCGGCCCGGGCTGGAGCATGCCGGGCCTTAGAGTTCGCCAAGGCGTGGTATCCTGGGCTGAGTCTAGCCCAGCTAGCCACGTTTCGGCTAGAAGCTTAGGCGGAGTTGGCGGTCGTGGAAGACGATCTCGTCAAGTGCGCAGCGTCGATCGACGAATATACCGACACCAGTGTCTTCGTCCCAGAGCGGGCTGAGAACGGCGAGGAGGCGCCGCCGGAGTGGTTCGGGCTGAACCCGGACGACGGCGCGGACTCGGCGGAGGTGATTGACTCCAGTGGCGAGGAAGGAGCCGAGGAGGAGGCGCCAGAGGTCGGAGCAGACGGCCAGCCCCAGCTCGACCGCGCCTCTAGCAACGAGCCGCGCCCAACCGAGCCAGCTGCTGCCAGAGGTGACCAAGTGGAGACCAACCAGCCGGCCGCTCCGGCAACTGGCTCCGCCGACCCCTCCGGTCCTTCGAATACGTTTGTAGTTTCCTAGGCTGCCACTTTGATACGTCTCCATCGTATCGATAATTTTTGATTGTTCCATGGCAATGTTATTCAACTTTCATATACTTTTGGCAACTTTTTATACTATTTTTGGGACTAACATATTGATCCAGTGCCCAGTGACAGTTCCTGTTTGTTGCATGTTTTTTGTTTTGAAGAATATCCATATCAAACGGAGTCCAAACGGAATAAAAACCGACGAAGATTTTTTTGGAATATATATGATTTTTGGGAAGAAGAATCCACGCAAGACGATGCTTGAGGGGCCCACGAGGTAGGGGGGCGCGCCCCTGACCCTCGTGGCCACCCCATAAGGCGGTTGATGCCCTTCTTTCACCACAATAAAGCTAATTTCCAGATAGAGATCGTGTCAAAATTTCAGCCCAATCGGAGTTACGGATCTCCGGGAGTATAAGAAATGGTGAAAGGGAAGAATCTGGGAACGTAGAAACAGAGAGAGACAGAGAGACCGATCCAATCTCGGAGGGGCTCTCGCCCCTCCCTTGCCATGGAGGCCATGGACCAGAGGGGAAACCCTTCTCCCATCTAGGGAGGAGGTCAAGGAAGAAGAAGAAGGAGGGGGCTCTCTCCCCCTCACTTTCGGTGGCACCGGAGTGCCACCGGGGTCCATCATCATCACCACGATCTACACCAACACCTCCGCCATCTTCACCAACATCTCCATCACATTCCCCCCTCTATCTACAGCGGTCCACTCTCCCTCAACCCGCTGTACCCTCTACTTGAACATGGTGCTTTATGCTTCATATTATTATCCAATGATGTGTTGCCATCCTATGATGTCTGAGTAGATTTTCGTTGTCCTATCGGTGGTTGACGAATTGCTATGATTGATTTAATTTGCTTGTGGTTATGTTGCTGTCCTTTGGTGCCCATCATATGAGAGCGCGCGTGGATCACACCATAGGGTTAGTTGTATGTTGATAGGACTATGTATTGGAGGGCAAGAGTGACAGAAGCTTCAACCTAGCATAGAAATTGATGCATACGGGATTGAAGGGGGACCAATATATCTTAATGCTATGGTTGGGTTTTACCTTAATGAACGTTAGTAGTTGCGGATGCTTGCTAATAGTTCCAATCATAAGTGCATAGAATTCCAAGTCAGGGATGACATGCTAGCAGTGGCCTCTCCCACATAATACTTGCTATCGGTCTAATAAAGTAGTCAATTGCTTAAGGGGAAATTTTGCAACTCATACCACCACTTTTCCACACTCGCTATATTTACTTTATTGTTTCTTTATCTAAACAGCCCCTACTTTTTATTTACGCACTCTTTATTATCTTGCAAACCTGTCCAACAACACCTACAAAGTACTTCTAGTTTCATACTTGTTCTAGGTAAAGCGAACGTCAAGCGTGCGTAGAGTTGTATCGGTGGTCGATAGAACTTGAGGGAATATTTGTTCTACCTTTAGCTCCTTGTTGGGTTCGACACTCTTACTTATCGAAAACTGTTGCGATCCCCTATACTTGTGGGTTATCAAGACCTTTTTCTGGCGCCGTTGTCGGGGAGCAATAGCGTGGGGTGAATATTCTTGTGTGTGCTTGTTTGCTTTATCACTAAGTAATTTTTATTTGCTGTTCTTAGTTGTTCTTTATCTTTAGTTATGGATATGGAACACGAAATACCAAAAAAATTAGGTGTACTTGCTACTCATGGAGATGGGGAACCTCCTAAAATCCGCGATGCTGGTTATGTGAAAAATATTATGTACTACATTAATAATCCTGAGAAAACCCCATTCAATTATGTAATGGGAGTAACGTTGGATCAACGTGAATACTTTAGGGATTATCACTTGACACAAAAAGGGAAACTATTATGGGATCAAATTCATATATTGAATTGGTATGCTAGGCAACTATGCTTGAGATATGATTATACTTGTTGCTCGAGGATGAAGGCTCCACACCTTCCCTTTTTATGCAAATTTAATGATAATAAAACCTTAGCTTCTTATGTTAATGGTATATATGATTACTATGATGTGGAACAAATAGAAGAATTTGTTGCTTTTATGGGTGCTTATGAAATTGAATCTATGTTTAAAGAGTTTGAAGATTTTGATGATTCGGTTTACAGACCTGAAAATTTAGCTATCCTTAAATATTGCTATGAGAATTATGAATACAATTACGATATTAATGCACTTATTGAGAAAGTCTCCGCTGTCCAAGAAGAGACTAATATTTTGTAGGAGTCTATGGAAGAAGAAATTGATGAAACTGTGAGCTCATTGGATGAGAAAGATGAGGAGAAGAGCGAAGAACAAAAGGAGGAAGAGCGGATTGATCACCCATGCCCACATTGTAATGAGAGTAACTCTTCAACTCATACATTGTTTAATTCCCCTTCATGCTTACTGAAGGATGAATACTATGATAATTTCTATGATCCCGTTGATTCTTTTGAAATATCCCTTTTTGATGATGCTTGCTATGCTTGTGGCCAAGATGCCAATATGAATTATGCTTATGGATATGAACTTGCTATAGTTCCTTATATTAAACATAAAATTGTTGCTATTGCACTCACGCATGATAGTCCTATTATCTTTTTGAATTCTCCCAACTACACTATATCAGAGAAGTTTGCCCTTATTAAGGATTATATTGATGGGTTGCCTTTTACCTTTACACATGATGATTTTGATAGATATAATATGCATGTGCTTGCTGCTCCTACTTGCACTTATTATGAGAGAGGAACTATATCTCCACCTCTCTATGTTTCCAATATGATAAAATTGCAAGAAACTATTTATACTATGCATTGGCCTTTACTTTGTGTGCATGAATTGTTCTTTTATGACATGCCGATGCATAGCAAGAGAGTTAGACTTCGTCATTATATGATATATGTTGCTTTGTGCTCACTACTAAATTACAAATCATTGTTAATTAAAATTGGCTTTGATATACCTTGGGATCCGGGTGGATCCATTACTTGAGCACGATATGCCTAGCTTAATGGCTTTAAAGAAAGCGCTGCCAGGGAGACAACCCGGAAGTTTTAGAGAGTCATTTATTTCTGTTGAGTGCTTTTATATAGTTTAAAAACAACAAAGATAAAGAGGGGAACCCAAAACTTTTTTCAAAAAGGAAAGCGAAAGTGAGAAAGACAAGCATTGTTGAAGTCGGAGCTAGCCTTGAACTTTGTTCATGCTCACGGAAACTTTGTGAATCTTGATTACAGAAACTTTTCAACAAAAATAATTATCCCCTTGTACAATTCCATTGTATTATAAAAATAATGTGCCAAGGTTTGCCTGTAGGATGTTTACATTTGCTTGATGGTTTGTACGGTGCAGGACAGAAACTTTGGCTGTAGTGCGCGATTTTACATTTTTAGCTGGACATCAAATGGTTATGATTCTTTTTGAAATGTCTTCCTATACAAATTGTTTATTTTTCCTAATTTTGGTAGAATTTTTCAAGTATCAGAGGTATGGTGAATGTTCATATTATTACAGACTGTTCTGTTTTAGACAGATTCTGTTTTTGATGCATAGTTTGCTTGTTTTGATGAAACTAGCGATTCATATTAATGGATTAAGCCATGAAAAATTTATATTATAGTATAAACAATGCAAAAACAAAATATGAATTGGTTTGCAACAGTACTTAGAGTAGTGATTTGCTTTATTATACTAACGGATCTTACTGAGTTTTCTGTTAAAGTTTTGTGTGGATGAAGTGTTCGATGATCGAGAAGGTCTCGATGTGATAAGAAGGAAGAGAGTCAAGACCTCAAGCTTGGGGATTCCCGAGGCACCCCAAGTAAATATTCAAGGAGACTCAAGCGTCTAAGCTTGGGGATGCCCCGGAAGGCATCCCCTCTTTCTTCAACAAGTATTGGTATGTTTTCGGATTTGTTTCGTTCATGCGATATGTGCAATCTTGGAGCGTCTTTTGCATTTAGTTTTCATTTTTATTTTATGCACCATGCTGGTATGAGATAGTCCTTGGTTGATTTATAGAATGCTCTCTGCACTTCACTTATATCTTTTGAGTATGGCTTTATAGAATGCTTCATGTGCTTCACTTATATCATTTGAAGTTTGGATTGCCTGTTTCTCTTTACATAGACAACTGTCATTTGTAGAATGCTCTTTTGCTTCACTTATATTTGTTAGAGCGTGGGCATATCTTTTGTAGAAAGAACTAAACTCTCTTGCTTCACTTATACCTATTTAGAGAGATGGCAGGAACTGGTCATTCACATGGTTAGTCATAAAATCCTACATAAGACTTGTAGATCACTGCATATGATATGTTTGATTCCTTGCAATAGTTTTGAGATATAAAGATGGTGATATTAGAGTCATGCTAGTGGGTGGTTGTGAATTGTAGAAATGCTTGTGTTGAGGTTTGTGATTCCTGTAGCATGCACGTATGGTGAACCGTTATGCAACGAAGTTGGAGCATGAGGTATTTATTGATTGTCTTCCTTATGAGTGGCGGTCAGGGACGAGCGATGGTCTTTTCCTACCAATCTATCCCCCTAGGAGCATGCGCGTAGTACTTTGTTTCGATGACTAATAGATTTTTGCAATAAGTATGTGAGTTCTTTATGACTAATGTTGAGTCCATGGATTATACACACTCTCACCCTTCCATCATTGCTAGCCTCTCTAGTACCGCGCAACTTTCGCCGGTACCATAAACCCACCATATACCTTCCTCAAAACAGCCACCATACCTACCTATCATGGCATTTCCAGAGCCATTCCGAGATATATTGCCATGCAACTCTCATCATCATATACATGACTTGAGCATTCATTGTCATATTGCTTTGCATGATCGTAAGGTAGCTAGCATGACGTTTTCATGGCTTGTCTGTTTTTTGATGTCATTGCTACGCTATATCATTGCACATCCTGGTACACCGCCGGAGGCATTCATATAGAGTCATATCCTTGTTCTAGATATCGAGTTGTAATATTGAGGTGTAAGTAAATAAAAGTGTGATGATCATCATTATTAGAACATTGTCCCATGTGAGGTTATCAAAATAAAAGTGGCCAAAGAAGCCCCCCAAAAAAGAGAGAGAGGCCAAAGAAGCCTACAAAAAAAAGAAAAAAAAAGAAAAAAAGAAAAAAATGAGAGAAAAAGAGAGAAGGGGCAATGTTACTATCCTTTTACCACACTTGTGCTTCAAACTAGCACCATGTTCTTCATATAGAGAGTCTCTTGAGTTATCACTTTCATATACTAGTGGGAATTTTCATTATAGAACTTGGCTTGTATATTCCAACGATGGGCTTCCTCAAATGCCCTAGGTCTTCATGAGCAAGCAGGTTGGATGCACACCCACTTAGTTTCAGTTTGAGCTTTCATATACTTATAGCTCTAGTGCATCCGTTGCCATGGCAATCCCTACTCACTCACATTGATATCTATTGATGGGTATCTCCATAGCCCGTTGATATGCCTAGTTGATGTGAGACTATCCTCTCCTTTTTGTCTTCTCCACCATCATATTCTATTCCACCTATAGTGTTATGTCCATGGCTCACGCTCATGTATTGCGTGAAAGTTGAAAAGGTTTGAGAACGTCAAAAGTATGAAACAATTGCTTGGCTTGTCATCGGGGTTGTGCATGATGTGAATATTTTGTGTGGTGAAGATGGAGCATAGCCAGACTATATGATTTTGTAGGGATAACTTTCTTTGGCCATGTTATTTTGAAAAGACATGATTGCTTTATTAGTAGGCTTGAAGTATTATTGTTTTTATGTCAACTGATACACTATTGCTTTGAATCACTCGTGTCTTAATATTCATGCCATGATTAGATATGTGATCAAGATTATGCTAGGTAGCATTCCACATTAAAAATTATCTTTTTTATCATTTACCTACTCGAGGACGAGCATGAATTAAGCTTGGGGATGCTGATACGTCTCCGTCGTATCTATAATTTTTGATTGTTCCATGCCAATATTATTCAACTTTCATATACTTTTGGCAACTTTTTATACTATTTTTGGGACTAAGATATTGACCCAGTGCCCAGTGCCAGTTCCTGTTTGTTGCATGTTTTTTGTTTCACAGAATATCCATATCAAACGGAGTCCAAACGGAATAAAAACTGACGGAGATTTTTTTTTGGAATATATATGATTTTTGGGAAGAAGAATCCACACGAGACGATGCTCGAGGGGCCCACAAGGTAGGGGGCACGCCCTGGGGAGGCAGACGCGCCCCTGACCCTCGTGGCCATCCCATAAGGCGGTTGATGCCCTTCTTTCGCCACAAGAAAGCTAATTTCCGGATAGAGATCGTGTCAAAATTTTAGCCCAATCGGAGTTACAGATCTCCGGGAATATAAGAAACGGTGAAAGGGAAGAATCTGGGAATGCAGAAACAGAGAGAGACAGAGAGACAGATCCAATCTCGGAGGGGCTCTCGCCCCTCCCTTGCCATGGAGGCCATGGACCAGAGGGGAAACCCTTCTCCCATCTAGGGAGGAGGTCAAGGAAGAAAAAGAAGGAGGGGGGCTCTCTCCCCCTCGCTTCCGGTGGCACCGGAGTGCCACCGGGGGCCATCATCATCACCGCGATCTACACCAACACCTCCGCCATCTTCACCAACATCTCCATCACCTTCCCCCCTCTATCTACAGCGGTCCACTCTCCCGCAAACCGCTGTACCCTCTACTTGAACATGGTACTTTATGCTTCATATTATTATCCAATGATGTGTTGCCATCCTATGATGTCTGAGTAGATTTTCGTTGTCCTATCGGTGGTTGACGAATTGTGATGATTGATTTAATTTGCTTGTGGTTATGTTGCTTTCCTTTGGTGCCCACATATGAGAGCGCACGTGGATCACACCATAGGGTTAGTTGTATGTTGATAGGACTATGTATTGGAGGGCAAGAGTGACAGAAGCTTCAACCTAGCATAGAAATTGATGCATACGGGATTGAAGGGGGACCAATATATCTTAATGCTATGGTTGGGTTTTACCTTAATGAACGTTAGTAGTTGCGGATGCTTGCTAATAGTTCCAATCATAAGTGCATAGAATTCCAAGTCAGGGATGACATGCTAGCAGTGGCCTCTCCCACATAATACTTGCTATCGGTCTAGTAAAGTAGTCAATTGCTTAAGGGGCAATTTCGGAACTCATACCACCACTTTTCCACACTCGCTATATTTACTTTATTGTTTCTTTATCTAAACAGCCCCTACTTTTTATTTACGTACTCTTTATTGTCTTGCAAACCTATCCAACAACACCTACAAAGTACTTCTAGTTTCATACTTGTTCTAGGTAAAGTGAACGTCAAGCGTGCGTAGAGTTGTATCGGTGGTCGATAGAACTTGAGGGAATATTTGTTCTACCTTTAGCTCCTCGTTGGGTTCGACACTCTTACTTATCGAAAACTGTTGCGATCCCCTATACTTGTGGGTTATCACACTTCATCTTTGTTTTTATCTGCTTAATAGTCTCAATGAACGTGTTAATTTGCACAATTCCACCCGTGGGGTGTATCTTGAACTTCTATTTAAAGATTCGGCCAAGGGCCTTTTCTATGTAAATATTTCTCCGTGTTCTATTTCTTTGCCCATTGCTCTTTGGCTTTTTCCTTTGCCGCCTTCCCTTGGTTGCCGTCTTGCCAGTCGGACAACCGCTCTGCGGACTGTTGCTGGATCAAGTACTTAGCTTTTTGGGAAGGCAAGTACTTAGCCGTTTAGAGTTTTTTAGCAAATTGATTAGAAACGGTGAGCCGGCTGCTCAAGAGTCGGTTGTAAAAGGCTGGAAGCCGGCTTAAACTATGTACATACTTTGAGTCCTTAGCCATTTTTCATGTGGACACCCATTCTACCTTACTCCTGCCCACCACACAGTCGCTCTGTGAGTTGTGACTTCTAACAGGAGATGGCTTAAGTGCCACACACTACTTGTCCGGCTGCAGGAAGCATTTCATAGTTCAAGACGGCAAGTCCCCGGGCCGACTAGTCGAATCCGGTGCCAAGCAGCATAACAAAGAATAACATACTCATAGGCATAATTCTTATCATATTGATAAAGGGGGAAGTCCCCGAGCTCTTCTCGGGGGGCCCAAAGTCTTTGTACTTTAATACAAAAGGTAGCATGGTACATACTGCGTTAACTGTAAAATCTTCGGAGGAGATTTGCATTCCATGGCCGCTCCGTCTCTTTGCCGGAGTTGTCCCTCTTGCGTGCTCGGGACTTCTGAGCGTCGATCAGGTAGTAGGAGTCATTGCCCAACACTTTTCTGATGATGAAAGGGCCTTCCCAAGGTGCTGAGAGCTTGTGATGGCCGGCTATTCGCTGGATCAGCCGGAGCACAAGGTCTCCTTCTTGGAAAGATCTCGGCTTGACCTTCTGGTTGTAGTATCGGCGCAGGCTCTGCTGGTAGATGCTGGACCGGCAGAGTGCCAACAGCCGGCCCTCTTCCAGCAGATCGACGCCATCTTGACGTGCTTCTTCTGCTTCCTCTTCGGTGTACATGGTGATTCGAGGGGAGTCAAATTCTATGTCCGTTGGGATGACGGCTTCAGCACCGTAGACGAGGAAGAAGGGTGTGAAGCTGGTTGACTTGTTTGGAGTTGTGCGCAGGCTCCAGAGGATGGCTGGAAGCTCGTCGAACCAACAGACGGCCGAGCGCTCCAGAGGCTCGACCAGTCGAGGCTTGATGCCGGACAGGATGAGGCTGTTTGCTTGCTCTACCTGGCCGTTGGACTGCGGATGGGCAACGGACGCTAAGTCCAGTCGAATGCCCTGCGTCACGCAGAAACGGGCCAAGGCACCTTTGGCAAAGTTCGTGCCGTTGTCGGTGATGATGTTGTGCGGTATGTCGTACCGAATTGTGATGTCGGAGATGAAAGTCACAGCAGTCAGACCATTCAACTTCTTGATTGGTTTTGCCTCTATCCACTTGGTGAACTTGTCCACCGCGACAAGTAAGTGAGTCAAGCAGCCTCGTGCCGTCTTGAATGGTCCCACCATGTCCAGGCCCCAAACAGCAAAGGGCCAGGCAATGGGAATAGTCTTGAGTGTAGAAGCCGGCTGATGTGGCTTGGAGCAGAACTTCTGGCACCCTTTGCATTTTTGGACCAAGGCCTTGGCGTCTTCAAGAGCAGCCGGCCAGAAGAAACCATGGAGGAAGGCTTTGGCGACGAGTGCTCTTGAAGCCGCATGGTGGCCACACTCGCCTTGATGGATATCCTTGAGAATTGCTTGGCCTTGCTCTGGCTCCATGCAGCACTGGTAGACACTAGTGACACTGCGCCTTACAAGCTCTCTATTGACTATGGTGTAGGCTACCGCCCGGCATTGCACTTGTCGAGCTAAGATCTCATCAATTGGCAGCTCTTTGTTCACCAGGAATTTGAGGATGGGCTGGGCCCACAAAGGGGCTGCAATTTCTGCAACTGTCAGGACTGCGACTTGGACGAGGGCGGCTGGGCCGGGAGGCGGTGGGTTGGAGTCGGCAGCTGCTTGCTGTGTCGATGAAGTCCCTGGGCCGATTGGCGCAGTCCTCAGACCGGGCTGTGGAGTCTCCAGGCCGACCGTCGCAGTCCCTGGGCCGGGTGCGACTGCCACGATCCCCGCGCCGCCTGCCGGAATACTCGTGCCATCTGCGGGGGCTCTCGAGTTGGATCCGACTGCTTCAGGAGGAGCCGGCATGAAGATAGAGTCTGACTCTGGCGATGGCTTGACAGATGGCTTGAGGAGGCGCTGAAGGGCGACGCCGGACGGTATTGCTTGACGGGTGGAGCCGATTCGTGCCAGGGCGTCTGCTTGGTCGTTGTCGTTTCTTGGCACATGGAGAAACTCGCACCCCTCAAAATATCCACTGAGTTGCTATACGAGGAAGCGATAGCTCGCCATGTTTGCGTCTTTGGCGTCCCAATCGCCTGACGACTGCTGGACCACCAAGTCGGAGTCACCATAGCACAGGATCCGGCGAATGCCGAGCTCTTTGGCCAGCCGGAGCCCGTGAATGAGTGCCTCGTATTCGGCGACGTTGTTGGAGGCGGCAAAATGGATTTGCAGCACATATTTGAGCTTGTCTCCTTTGGGAGAGGTGAGGATGATGCTGGCTCCCAAGCCGGTGCGCATCTTGGAGCCGTCAAAATGCATTCGCCAATGGGTGGAGTCGGGCGCTGGCGGCAGATACTGGGTCTCGGCCCAGTCGACGAGGAAGTCGGCCAGCGCTTGCGACTTGATGGCGGTGCGAGGCTGGTAGTAGATGGTGTAGGGGGCCAAATCTATGGCCCATTTGGCCACTCGGCCCGAAGCATCCCGGCTCCCGATGATCTCGGCTAGTGGAGCCGTGCAAACCACAGTGATTGGATGCTCTTGAAAGTAAGGCTTCAATTTCTTGGCGGCAAAGTGCATGCCGTAGCACATCTTCTGGTAGTGGCGGTAGTTTTGCTTGGAGGTCGACAGTACTTCACTCAAATAATATACCGGTCTCTGGACTGGTAGTGCCTTGCCTTCCTCCTTGCGCTCTACTATGATGACTGTGCTGACTACTCGGCTGGTGGCGGCGATGTAGAGAAGCATGGGTTCCTTAGGAGTCGGAGCCGCCAGGACAGGTGGAGTAGCCAACATCTTCTTCAGTTGGAGAAAAGCTTCATGCACCTTGTGGTTCCACTTGAAAAAAGTGGTCTTCTTCATGAGTTGGTATAGGGGGAGAGCCTTCTCGCCCAGCCGACTGATGAATCGGCTGATGGATGCCAAACAGTCGGTGAAATTTTGTACGTCCAGCAGTCGGCTGGGTACCTCCATCCTCTCAATGGCCTTGATCTTCACAGGGTTGCACTCTATGCTGTGTTCAGAGACCAGGAAGCCAAGAAGCTGGCCGGCTGGTACTCCGAAGACGCATTTCTCTGGGTTGAGCTTGATTTGAAATTGGCGCAATTTCTCAAAGGTCTCCTTGAGGTCTTCCAGCAGTGTTCCACGCTTCTCCGTCTTCACCACCACATCATCCACGTAAACGTGGGCATTTCTGCCGAGTTGCATGAGGAGGCACTTCTGCATGCAAAGTTGGAAGGTGGCGCCGGCGTTCCTCAAGCCGAATGTCATGGTCAAGTAGCAGAAGGCTCCAAACGGCGTGATGAAGGCGGTCTTCAGCCTATCGGCCGGGTTCAACTTGATTTGGTGATATCCTGAATATGCATCCAAGAAACTCAACAGCTCGCATCCTGCTGTGGAGTCTATCACTTGGTCGATCCTTGGCAAAGCGAACGGGTCCTTGGGGCATGCTTTGTTGAGGCTAGTGTAATCAATACACATTCGCCACTGCTTGTTCTTCTTCAGTACCAGGACCGGGTTGGCTAGCCATTCTGGAAAGAACACTTCCATGATGAAGCCGGCTGCTAGCAGCCGGGCTATCTCTTCTCCAACAACTCTTCTCTTCTCTTCTGACAAGCGGCGCAAGGGCTGCCTGACTGGCTTGACATCAGACCGGACGTGTAATTTGTGCTCGGCGAAATCCGTCGGGACACCTGGCATATCTTTGGGGGACCATGCAAAGATGTCCCGATTCTCATGGAGGAAATCGACGAGCTCGCCTTCCTATTTGCTGTCGAGGTTTGCACCTACGACAGCGTACCTCTCCGAGTGCTCCGGGTCCAAGGGTATCTTCTTCATTTCTTTGGACGGCTTGAACGAGCCCTCAGCTTCCGACTCCCTGGGATCGGGCGACATCTCTGGCCGCTTGCTTTCCATCGCCACAACCCGGTCAAGGAGCCACTTCTCAGCTGCGATCACGAGGGACTTGGCCAGCCGACTGCTCTCTGCTGCGCAGGCGGATGACTTCTTGTAGTCGCCAGTTATGGCCAGAATCCCCTTGGAACTCGGCATCTTCATCTTGAGGTAGGCATAGTGGGGGACAGCCATGAACTTGGCCAGGGAAGGCCGGCCAAGTAACGCATGGTATGGGCTCTCAAGGTCCACCACCTCGAACCAAATTGACTCTCGCGGAAATGATCTTTGTCTCCAAAGAGGACGTCAATCAAGATCTTGCCGATTGGTGAGCGGGAAAGGCCAGGAACTATGCCATGGAACACTGTCTGGCTGGACTGAAGCTGCCTCTGTCTGATTCCTAATTTCTCCATGGTATCCTTGTACAGGATGTTGATGTTGCTGCCGCCGTCTATCAGGACTCTGGAGAAGCGAGCAGCTCGCTTGTCCGTTGCAAAGGTGGCGTCCAAAACCAAGGCATAGAAGCCGGGTTTGGGCATTACTTCCGAGTGGTCAGCTCTGCTCCAGCTGATGGGCTTCTCAGACCAATGCATGAACTCTGGTGTCTCAGATGCTACTGCATTCACCTCCTGCTGCTGCAGCCGCCTGCTGCGTCGATCATCGCCCACGATGGTGAACACGACATAGGTTTCATGCTCTTCGGGGTACTTGTCGTGTATCACGCCGATTGGTCTGACCGCCGGCTGCTAGGGTGGAGGAGGAGGCGGCTGCCCAGCAGGTGGGGGAGGCAAAAGGCCGTCTCCCTTGGCGATCCTGGTGAGCCTGTGGCACTTTCGAGTGGTGTGGTTGGACGGCTTCGCGCCACTATGGAATTTGCAGGGTCCATCCAAAGTCTGCTCATATGAGAAAGCCGGCTGCCAGTTGGGCTTGCCGTCCTTCTGGCGTTTGGGCGGGGGCTGCCCTTCCGGCTACTGGTCTTCAACTGTCGCCACCTGCCGACTGGTGGAAGCCGGCTGTGGGGCTTTGCGCTTGTGGTCGTTCTGCTGTTGACGCCGACTGGCGTCTCCAGCCGGGGTTCGAGGAGCCTGAGGAGCCACCTTGCCTGTCGCACTAATTTGGATCTCCGTCTTCATGGAGGAGTCGGTCGTGGCATATTTGTCTGCTATAATCAGCAGCTCGTCGAGGGTCTCTGGCTCATCGCAGAGAAGCCTGTGCTTGAGGAGGGTGCCCTCTCGGCATCCTGCAGTGAAGTACTCAATGGCCTGCACCTCGTGCACGCCCTCGCAGGAGTTGTGGAGCTCGACCCAGCGTGTGAGATAGTCACGAGTTGACTCGTTGGGGCCTTGCACGCACAAGGAGAGCTGGCGAGGTTTGGGCGGCCGCTTGTACGTGCTGGTGAAGTTGCGGACGAAGGCGTCGGTGAAGTCGGCCCAACTGTTGATGCTACGGGGCCTCAAGCTATTCAGCCATGTCCGGGCCGTGCCCTGGAGCATGAGCAGAACATACTTCACAGCAACAACACGCTTGTTGCCGTTTGCTATGCTGACGGTCGTGGAGTAGTCAACTAGCCAGTCTTCTGGCTTCACGGAGCCGGTGTATTTGGGTGTGTCTCTTGGGAGCGTGAACCCTTTGGGGAAGGGCTCGTCTCGAATGCAGGGGCTGAAACATGGCGGACCCAACTCATCTTCTTCTTCAAGCGCCAGGGATCGGTGGAGACGGTCGATCCGATGGCGGGCGTCATTCTCTCCGACTCCCTCTCGGCGGCCAAGGCGGTCGCCGAGCATCGGGTGATCAACAGGCAGCAGGGAGACTCATCTTTCCCTGCGAGGGGGAGGAGGCGGACAGTCGTCCCGTCGTTCCACTATTCTTGGGCGGCCGTCTTGGCCGCGCTCTACGGTGATGCGAGTCCGACTGCGGCTGGCAGCCGGCTCTTTGTCTTTTCTTCCACGGACGCCACCAGTCGGCGTCCGAGATGTCGCGCCTTGGTCTCGGCGGGGAGGCAGGTCGTCATTCTGTCGGTGCGGCGCATCAGTGCGGCAGCCGGCCTCGTTCTGCTCTGCAGCCGCGTCAAGGAGTCGCTGGACGCGCTCTGTCATCAAGCGACGTTCTTCGCCCTCGAATTTGTCCAGCTCATCCGCCGCCGCCTGGGCAGCTCGGATGTTCTCCGCAGGCGTGGTGTAAATGGGGCGATTTGTCCCGAACAGGTCGGCGATGGCCACGCCGCACTGCCAGACCATGCCAAGGCGGCTAGGTCCAGCTGGAGCCGGCGTGTCGCCCACAGCGCGGTCCATCTCGTGCCGGTAGGCCTCTGATAGGCATCTCATGTTGGCCAGCTTCTTGGCGCCTTCGACTAGATGAAGGCGGTGTGCCTCCAGCATCTCGGCGTCGGCATCTTCGGGAATGGGCGCTGCCAGATCTTGCAGCGCCGTGCTGAGCGGGTCATAATCACCCCCGCCGGAGTGCTCGCCATGATCAATCACAAGCACTTCCATGACGGTGCTTCCGCCGCTCTCCGCGCAAGGGAGCGGCTCGTTGTAGACCACCACATTGGTGGGGAACGTGTCAAGCGATGCGGTGTCAGAGTCGACCGACATCGGATCGGTGGAGCCTACGGACTCCAAGTCCCCAGCTGGCTCGCTGGCGACGTGGAGTTGATCGAGGAGGCCCGCGAGGAGGCTCTTGGGGCCGCCTGTGCCCGCGTTGGATGGGGATCGTCGGAGAGGCGGACCACATCGACAAGGTCGGCGAGGCAACTGGCCGTGCAGGCAATTTCAGCGCCATGCAGCGAGTCGGCGCAGACTCCGTCTGGCGTGCCGGGCTGGCTGCGCTCGCCAGGGAGGAAAAGGGTTCCCGTCCAGAATAGGTCTCCGGACGACGGTGCACCGGGCCCCACGGTGGGAACCAAATGTCGGTGGTTGGGTGCGACATATGCCAATGGATGGCTTATCATGGTGGGGGCGAGTAGAACGTCGCCGGTGCCCGGAAACGGGATGAGGCGTAGACACGAACGCCGGTGTACTTTACCCAGGTTCGGGGCTCTCCTAGGAGATAATACCCCTAGTCCTGCTCTGCGGGGTCTTCGCATGATCACTAAGGCAAAGTGATTACAAGGGTGCTCCTCGAGCTGTATGCTGAAGGTAGGAGAAGGCAGGGTTAGCTCCCTCCTCCCTCTATGATCTGGTCTAGTTCTAATGGGTCCAACCTTTGCATGGGTGCCCTGGGGGGTTTATATAGGCCTACCCCCAGGGGTACAATGGTAAACTGTCTGGGCGCAGGGCCCAGCCGTTAGTCTCTTCGCCTGCCGGCCCTTCCACCGACTGCTGGGGCCCGCCAACTGGTGGGCCCCGCCGACTAGTCTGGTACGGAGCCAACAGGCCGTACCCGCCGCTTGCGGGTCTTGCCGGCTGCTGATTACTGTAGCCATGCTTCTAATGACGTAGGCTTGGTCATGGGGTCATGGCTACAGCCCCGCCATCTGGCGGGTGATCACTGTAGCCACTCCCTATCTCGTCTGGTTAATGGCGTGGGGAACCCGTGGGAGGGGCAGGCCGACTCCCGGGGGCCGGCTCCCTACGGGTCTGACTGGTGGCGCTCTTGCCATCTTCTGGACTCTCGCTGACCGGTAGGGCACGTCGTCCGTGGACCGTACTGACAGGTCGTTGTGGGCACAAGACTCCGCCCATTGTTGCTGATGTCAGGGATGGCGTGGCAACAGTGCCGTGCCAGACGGAGATCTCCATTGGTACAGCGCACTGTGGCCTAGCCATCTCCTGGAAAAGGGGAGGGAGTGGGCTTCACTGTTGCCACTCCCCGTCCCATCCCCCCTGAGGAGGGCATGGGTTTTGTTGGTGCCGTGGGCCGACTCCCCGTGGTCGGCTTCTCTGGAAGCCGCCAGGCGGGAGTCGGCCGATCTTGACCTCGCCTCTAGGACTCGGCTGCATGCGAGCAGCCGACTGTTCCTTCAGCCGTCCTCCAGAAGGCGGCTCTTCATCTGGCGTCTCGAGGGGCGCAGTTAGCCCCGATGTCTTAAAAGGTTTTGGGCCTCGGGTTAGCCTACCCGTGGCCCATTACTCTGACATGATGATTAGTTAGCTGCAATAAATGTTTCTCATAATACTCCTTGGTATGCTGACTATGCTAATTATATCATTGCTAAATATTTACCACCTAGCTTTACATACCAACAAAAGAAAAAAATTATTCTATGATTTAAGACATTACTTTTGGGATGACCCACATCTTTATAAAGAAGGAGTAGATGGTATTATTAGACGTTGTGTACCTGAGCATGAATAGGGACAAATCCTACGGAAATGTCACTCTGAAGCTTATGGAGGGCATCATATGCGGGAGACAGAACTGCTCACAAGGTATTCCAATCTGGGTTCTATTGGCCTACTCTCTTCAAGGATGCCCGTGAGTTCGTCTTATCTTGTGATGAATGTCAAAGAATAGGTAATATCGGTAAACGTCAAGAAATTCCTATGAATTATTCACTTGTTGTTGAACCATTTGATGTTTAGGGATTTGATTACATGGGACCTTTTCCTTCCTCTAATGGGTATACACATATTTTGGTTGCTGTTGATTATGTTACTAAGTGGGTAGAAGCTATTCCAACTAGTAGTGCTGATCACAACACCTTCTATTAAAATAATTAAGGAAGTTATTTTCCCAAGGTCTGGAGTCCCTAGATATTTAATGATTGATGGTGGTTCACACTTTATTCATGGTGCTTTCCGTAAAATGCTTGCCAAGTATGATGTTAACCATAGAATTGCATCGCCCTATCATCCTCAGTCTAGTGGTCAAGTTGAACTTAGCAATAGAGGAATAAAATTAATTTTGCAAAAGACTGTCAATAGGTCCAAGAAGAATTGGTCTAAGAAATTAGATAATGCACTTTGGGCTTATAGAACAACATATAAAAATCCTATGAGTATGTCTCCATATAAAAGGGTTTATGGAAAAGCTTGTCATTTGCCTCTTGAGTTAGAACATAAAGCTTATTGGGCAGTTAAAGAACTCAACTATGATTTCAAACTTGCCGGTGAAAAGAGGTTATTTGATATTAGCTCATTAGATGAATGGAGAACCAAATCTTATGAAAATGCCAAGTTATTTAAAGAAAAAGTTAAAAGATGGCAAAAGAATCCAAAAGCGTGAATTCAAAGTTGGAGAATATGTTCTTTTGTACAACTCTCGTCTTAGATTCTTTGCAGGAAAACTCCTCTCCAAATGGGAAGGACCCTATGTTATTGAGGAGGTTTATCGGTCTGGAGCTATCAAAATAAATAATGCCGAAGGTACTAACCCGAAGGTTGTTAATGGGTAACGAATAAAATATTATATCTCGGATATGCTCATTAATGTCGAAAGTAATATTATCCAAACTATGACACCGGAAGAACACATAAAAGAGACCTTCCAAAACACTCCAGAATCGTGAAAAAGAGGAGGTACGTGATACGGTAAGTAAACGGACTCCGAAAAATCTGCAAAAATATTTTTTTTAGTTTTGGAATATAAAAAATTTAGGAAAATAACAAACTACCGCGAACGCGACTCTGGTGGGCACAAGACACCAGGGCGCGCCGGCGCGCCCAGGTGGGCTGGGGTACCTTCCAGACTCCATTTTTTTCGTTTGCTTGTTTCCCAAGATAAAAAAAATTATATACCCCCAAAACCTATTGATCACCATATCGCGGAGAAATCCCTTATTTTATTTTCTTGTTGTTTTCCTGATAGATCTGAAAATATGTCATCCCAAGACTCTGAGGGTGAGAGCTAAGTTGCTGATTTTATTGCAAACCCCAACTCTTATGGGGATGGGGTGCACTATGGCTGGACTTCAGAGGAAGAGGAAGACTATTATCCTAGGGAGAAGGAGGAGACGAGCTCAGACGAGGACGGAGCCCCATTTCCTCAATCAGGGGACATGCATGTGAAATTCAAGAAGTCAAGCCTCCCCAACAAAGCAAAGAGGCCTAAGGTTCAGTTTATACCCTTCCGCCTTTTGCAGGAAAATAAGCAAGATTTATGCAAGAAGGTACTGGAGCTTGAGCAGGAGATGGTGAATTGAAGGAGGAAAATTCCATCCTCAAGCGTAAGCTGAGGAAGAAGGACAAAGCCCCCACTTCATCACCACCACCTTCTTCTTCATCACCAAAAGGAAATTGAGTATCGGGTATGGGCACTCCCCTTGGCTTCCGCCAAGCTTGGGGGAGGTGCCCCGGTATCGTATCACCTCCACTATCTTTTGCCTTTACTTATCTTAGTTCGATCCATAGTTATCTTTTGCTTTAGATGAATAAAAGTTTAGTTCGATTCTTTTTTTTAGAGTTTGCTTAGTGCCTATCCTTGTAATCGTGTGCAAGATATATAATAAAGTTTAGTTTGGATCCACCGATGCAGTTAGTTCTTATGGTTTCATGCTTCCAATAAGCCACTAATGATATTCAGCTCAAGCGGCTAACAACTCACATTAACTAACTTGAAGTCTCGGGTTTGATCCCATCCAAGCGCTTTATTCTAAGAAACTACACACTTTATTTAAGTCATAATGCTGCATCTACGCTGTTCGTGGCTAAATTCACAAGCCTGGAAAATGGATACGTCAGTATTGAATCTCCTTCAAAATCATGCAAACGTGATTTATCTGTGATTTTTACATCGCACTGTTTGTAACCTCATTGATTGGGGGTCACGTGCCTGCAAATGGGCTGGCCTAGTTGGGCTCCCATGTGCGAATAACCTCCTTCTTGATGCATATTTGGGCTCCCTTGTGCGAACATTCTCCTATTTGAAGCAATAGGCGTTAAATAGGAGGTTCCTTGTGAACATCCTACAAGGTATTGCCTGGGGTTTTCTTGTTTTCTCTTCCTATCTTTTTTCCCTTTCATATTTTCTTTAGTTTTTTATATATTTTCTTTCTTTCTTAAATTACTTTTATTTTGAAACTCCTGAATAGTTTTTCAAATTCATGAAGATATTTCTAAATCTGTGAACACTTTTTAATCCACCCCCCCCCCTCAAATCATGATGTTTTAAAAAAAATCATGAGTACTTTTGAAATTAATGCGCCTCTTTCAAAACCCACGAACACTTTTGAAATTCATGAATATTTTTATATTTTGTGAATATTTTTTTCGAATTAACAAACATTTTTCAAAGATAAGATTTTTTTATTCTGTGAAAATAAAAATTGACTTTTTTTCCCCAAAATCCAAGCTTTTGTTCTTTTACTCATATGCGTAGCTTCGAGTAATTTAGGCAGCCAATGAGGCGAGCGTACCGAAGCGCTATTTTAAGCCCCAACTCACTGGCATGCGAGCAAGCGCTACTGCGCGAGCAGCAGCTCGCCAACTATCGCATAAGGCAGGGACCTCCTACTTGGTGCTTAATTTGATTTTTTTAGAGATTAAATATAATTTTAACTTACAAAAGACAAATTCAAATAAAAACAAAGTTCAAAATTAACAAAAATTGCAAGGTTGAAAAAGGTTTGCGAGTTTCACAGACCAGAAAATAGTTCGCGATTTTTAAGAAAAAGTTCACGGATATGAAAAAGTTCATGTTTTTAGAAAATCCACGAATTTATATGAACCCCAAATTTGAATTGGTTCGTGAATTATGAAACATTCACAATTTTTTAAAAAAATCGGAGTTTTAAAAAGTTTACAGTTCACGGATATGGAAAAAGTTTGCGGATTTGAAAAAGGTTAATGACTTTGAAAAACCTCATAGATTGGAAAAAGTTTGCTAATTCTAAAATAATACATGAATTTGAAAAAGTTCATGAATTTGATAAGGTTCACCAAATTCGAAGAAATAATTTGTGAATTGGAAATAAGATCATGAATTTTAAAAAATTCATAGAATTTGAAAAAAAAAGTTTGCAAAATAGAGAAAAGTCGACAAAGAAATTAAATCATGATTTCAAAAGCATTTTTGAATTTGAAAAACTTTCATGCATTAATAAAAGTGAAAGAAAAGAAAATAAGAATAAAAAGGAAAAAAATAAAGCCAAAAAATTAGACAGCGCCAAAATGGAAAAACCGGAAATGTAAAGGAAAAAAGGAAACCAAAAACTTCCGAAAACTAAGTTGCGAAGCTTTTGGAAGCTTCCAAAACTGAATGCGTCAGCGGCTCACTAATCTTGTACGCGTTGTTTATTGTTGACGGATGGGTGCAGTGGAAAAAATATGTGCCCAACCTAGGAGGATAGAGGGGTGTGCGTCAATTTGCAATAATAGTAAGAACCTACGCCTTGAGCGCAATATAGGCGCCTTAAGTGTTTGTTTTCTATTGTTTTGGCAACTTGGCGCACACCCACTCAGTCCTGAGCTCAGCCCTTTTTCTCAACCTTCAAAAAATAGGTGTACGGCGACGATTGGAACACCAACACTCAAGGCTTAGTTATACACCCAGTTATGATTTACAGTTTTACACTGAAGCCATCGCCTGCAATTTGTTGATCTGTAGATAGTATTGTTTGTCTTGTGTACATAGGATAACAGTGTTTTTTTTTTGCGAATATGTAAAAGGCTTGCGTATCATTGCATTGATAGGTAGAAAGTAGCAAGGATTACATGGATGATACATCAAGGAGGAGGGGGGGGGGGGGGGGGGGGGGGGGGGTTCTGTCGAACATGGGCGTAAGGATGGCAAGTGGGTGCGCCAACCATAGGATAACAGTGTTGTTCTCTGAACATTGGAATTGGGCCAATTCATCTCCCATTGATCACGACATATTGATACAGTAGGAAAATAAAAAGTGATCCCGTAACAAATAATTTTGGAATTTTTAATGGCACTAGCCCTATGCCCGTACTTTTCATGCATTTGTGTATTTTCTCGGTATGATCTATTCCCTTCGTTTCAAAATATATGACCCAACTTTGTACCAACGAATAAAAAAGAAGGGGCTTGGTAAAGGTTTACACATTCCCAGTTTATGAGCTAGTCAAAGCCCCAACAGCACCGCCATGACTTGCATGGACCGTGCGTCAAGCGCAAAGTTTTTATTCCAGCCGCTGTAACCAACCGGGACAATGTACTAGTTCCCGCTTACTTATTTTTTCTCTCCTTGCGCGTCAAAAGTAACAGTACAAAACCTGCAGCACTTCCCCTGTGGTTATTTTTTGGCTGGTTTTACTTTGTTTTTGTTTTTTTAATTTTTACTTCCCTTTTCTTTTCTTTTGTTAATTCACAAACTGTTATCAAATTCATGAACTTTCAAAATTTTGCAAACTTTGTCCACATTCACAGACTTTCCTCAAATTCTTGTACTTTTTTCGATTCATACTCTTTTTGCAATTCATGAACCTTTTCGGATATATGAACATTTCTTGTAAATTTGTGAACCGTTTTGAAAAATCATGCATATTTTTTCAAATCCGTGAACTTTTATTCGAGTCCGCGAACTTTATCAATTTCGTTGTTTTAAAACCCTCAAACTTTTGTTGAAAATCCATGACATTTCTTCAAATTTGCGAACAGTTTAAAAATCTGTGATGTTTTTAAAAAATATGTGAACTTTTGTCAAATTCATTTACCTTATTTCAAAGTTGCGTACTTTTCCAAATTGTTGATTTTTTTTTTAATTTTGCAATTTGCTACAATTGGCAAACTGTTTTTGAACTCGTGAAATTTGCGTACTTTAAAAAAATGGTGAACCCTTTCAAATTCATGAGTTAATTTAAACCTGTGATTTTTTTAATTACCAAATATTTTTTCCGAATCGGAGAACTCTTTTTATAATTTGTGAATATTTTTTAAATATGTTATTTTAAATAAATCCGGTCATGAAAAGTTTTAATAAATGCATGAATATTATTGTTCATTTAAAAACTGATAACACCTTTTTTCATAAAACGATAGGGCGGCGGCCCACGAGGGTAGCTGCAGGCGCTAAGTGACTAGTTAGAGCCGAGTACGGACCATGATGGTAGTGTAACACCCACGATGTCTTTACGGTTTCCCGATTAACCGTTGGAGTATCAAACGGACTTCAAATGGCACGAAACTTGACAGGCGGTCTACCGGTGGTAAACCAAGACCGCTTGGCAAATCTCGGTCCATCCCAAGAATATTTAACATCCGCACACGAAAAGAGGCAAAAGAGGGCGCCGGAGGACATAGGAGTGCCGGATTGAGAAACGGACAACGAGGAAAAAGCTCAGATGCATGAGACGAACACGTATGCAAATGCGATGCACATGATGACATGATATGAAATGCATGACACGCAAACAAATGACAAGGCAACAACAGCGAATAACTGGAAGGCACCTGGCGCAACGATCTCGGGGCGTCACAACACTCCACCACTACGAGAGGATCTCGTCCCGAGATCTAGGATGGCACCGGAGGAAAAAGGAAGAGGAAGAGAAGAGGTAAAACAAAGTTGCTTCTTTGAAAAATGAGTGAAACCAAAGAGCCTTGAGATGTTGAACAAATTAAAAGAAAGAATGCAATTAAGATGAACAAAGTTGAAAACACTCCGTTAGAAAAGAGGAACAAGAAACATTACTTGAACCTTGTAGGTTGAAAGACATGAGAAAAAAGTTGCAATGGGCAAGAAGTACATGCAAGCACTCCGGTAGAACGAGATGTACAAGAAACGATAAGGATCAATTACGACAACACTCCGGTTGGAAATGGAAGGTAAAGAATATGAGCTTGGCAAAATGAAAGCACTTGGATGAGAGTCCGGTTAGAAGAGGAATGATAGACACAACACTCCGGTTAAACAAGATAGAGAAGGAATAAGAATGATATAAATTTGGGCAGCATTCCGACTGTAAATGGAATGAATTGAATATGAACTAGACAAGATGAGAGGATACTTGATGAGATCAACAACACACTGCCTCCGAAACTAATGAAATAATGGCACAAGGGGTAAGAACGATTTCAGACTGCACTCCGGTTGAGAAGGGAGGTAAAACTTGATAAGATGAGAGAGCTCGAATGAAAACACGACACTCCGGTTGAATGGATAATCAAAGGAAAGAACATGATCTTCACAGTACGAGATGATGAGTGAAGAGAGCGTCATCACAATGCCTCCGGAAGAAATGAAAGAATGCAATGAAAAGAACGGGGATGAGAGAACCAACATCTCTCACAACTGAACTTGAGAGAGCACTGTTATGAAGGGTTGAACGGAGTTGTTGGGAAATCAACAACGAAAGGAAGCTTGATGTGGGCTTATGGAAGACATCTCAAAAATTATGAGGTGACAACCTGCCGCTCACCAAAAAGAACAATGGATTGGATTGATATGAACAAGCAGACGAGAAACTTATTTCACTCGGAGGATAATTGAAGAACTTGGATCATTTATAAGCACCATAATTAGCAATAATCCTTAGGAAAGTTTTAGGTGAAATATAACCCAAGATAACTCCAATGAAGAGATTGATATATTTACAATATCTCATTCTTGACAAAATTTGAATCATGAAACACGAACTCAAATTGTCAAAAATGACATAACACCACCACAAAAGATAAGAGGGAAAGAATTGCGCTTCGGAATACAAGATGAAGAAAACTTGAGCTGCTCTGAAAAGAATCTTGATGAACGCTTCGAGAAGGAATTAAATCCTTTATGAACCAACATGTAGAGTCTCCATGAAGAACTCCGATAACAAAAGGATGATAAAAAGAAATTGAAGTTGAAAACACAAGGTGAAGCCTTACGATGATTAGATGGATCTGATGAGAGCTTGTAACTCCGGGAAAAGAAAAGATGAACCACTTGAAACAGAGAATTACTTCATTGTGAATAAACTTCGCAAGAATGAATCCATCATTTGGATGAAGCAAGAATAAGGATTATGTTATGCGTATCCTTCACCAATTTAAATTGATGACAAGCAACGGATTTGGCATACTACTTATTCTTGTTGAAAAAAAAGATGAAGATAGATATAGCGCAACTTGAGAAGGTCTTCAACAATCCATCGGTAGAATTTGGAAAGTACGAATGCATTGATATGATAAACGAAGGAAGAAGAATCTTGGAAGAACCACCGTAAGAACTGAAAAAGAACGAAGAAAAGAGAACGAATCGCCGGAAGAAATTAGAGAACGAATGACGATGCTTGAGGGAATTTAGATACATGAGAACGAAGAGATCACGAGTTGATTAGAGAATATTTGAATGATGCACCCTTAAGATTGGGAAAAGAGAGATGAATGCTGAGAATGAAAAAATTCTGAGATGAAGAGCTCCGGAGAATCAAACTGAAAGACTCTTGAATTGCTCCGGATGGGTGAAAAGAATTCTCACAATCGAAAACAATTATGAGAGGATGGCATCAAGCTTGAACTTCGCATATTTGGAAGAATGGGTAAGATTTGGAGGAGAAACTCTTCTTCGGTCTTCAAATGCAGAGAATGACGATGAGAAACACCACCATGAATTTTTTAGGCACTCCGGAATGAAAAATAAAAAGGTTAAACCAACGATGAAAATAATTTGAAAGATCTTGGTGAAAGACATTTGACTGATGATAACTCATTCTTATGTCAAACTTTGAAATGAATTTGAGAATAACTCCGGGAAAATTAGAAGAGTCAGGTAAGATCCTGGGAAAAGACCTGCAGGTTAGGGCCCACTCAAATGAAACATCGTTGAAAGTAATTGCTTAGGAAGATATAATGCACCGGTTGAATTAAATGGTTTGAATGAGATAACAACCTCAAAATAGCTTGAACG